>NC_041384.1:501143320-501154791 GCF_002162155.2 Triticum dicoccoides
GGAGCAGCCAAAGGAGGCACCCAAGTAGGAGGAATCCTACTTGGGGTCCCTCCCAAGCCGTGCCCCCCTTTCCTTATTTGGAGTGCGGTGAAAGGCACAGGAGGGTGGCGCCCCCTTTTCCTTTCTCCCGTGAGAGGGAAAGGCAGGAGGGGCTAGCCCTCCCCCTTTTCCTTCCCTAGGGCTAGCCAACCAACACAGGGGCGCACCAGCCCCCTTGTGGGCTGGTCTGTCCCCTCCTTTGGCCCATAAGGCCCATATCTTGCTGGGGGGGGGGGGTGCCCGGAACCCCTCCCGGTGACCCGATTCCTTCCCGGTATGTCCCGAAACACTTCTGGTGTCCGAATTCCATTATCCTATATATCAATCTTTACCTCTGGACCATTTTTAGACTGCTCGTCATGTCCGTGATCTCATCTGCGACTCCGAACAACATTTGGTCACCAAAACATATAACTCATATAACATTATATCATCAACGAACGTTAAGCGTGCGGACCCTACGGGTTCGAGAACTATGTAGACATGACCAAGACACCTCTCCGGTCAATAAGCAATAGCGGAACCTGGATGCCCATATTGGCTCCTACATATTTTACGAAGATCTTTATCGGTCGAACCGTTATGACAACATACGTAATTCCCTTTGTCCATCGGTATGTTACTTGCCCGAGATTCGATCGTCGGTATCTTCATACCTAGTTCAATCTCGTTACCGGCAAGTCTCTTTACTCATTTTGTAATACATCACCTTGTGACTAACTCCTTAGTCATTTTCTTGCAAGCTTATGATGTGTATTACCGAGAGGGCCTAGAGATACCTCTCCGATACTCGTAGTGACAAATCATAATCTTGATCTATGCCAACTCAACAAAAACCTTCAGAGATACCTGTAGAGCATCTTTATGATCACCCAGTTATGTTGTGACGTTTCATAGCACACAAGGTATTCCTCCGATATCCGAGAGTTGCATAATCTCATAGTCGAAGGAATAAGTATTTGACATGAAGAAAGCAATAGCAATAAAACATAACGATCATTATGCTAAGGCAACGGATGGGTCTTGTCCATCACATCATTCTCCTAATGATCCGATCCCATTATCAAATGACAACACATGCCTATGGTTAGGAAACCTCAACCATCTTTGATCAACGAGCTAGTCTAGTAGAGGCTTACTAGGGACACAATATTTGTTTATGTATTCACATATGTATTTAATTTTCCGATCAATACAATTCTATCATGAATAATAAACCTTTATCATGTATAAGAAAATATAATAAAATATCAACTTTATTATTGCCTCTAGGGCATATTTCCTTCAGTCTCCCACTTGCACTAGAGTCAATAATCTAGTTCACCTCATCATGTGATTTAACACCCATAGTCCACATCGTCATGTGACCAACACCCAAAGAGTTTACTAGAGTCAGTAATCTAGTTCACATTGCCATGTGATTAACACCCAAAGAGTATTAAGGAGTGATCATGTTTTGCTTGTGAGAGAAGTTTAGTCAACGGGCCTGTCACATTCAGATCCGTATGTATTTTTGCAAATTTCTATGTCTACAAAGCTCTGTATGGAGCTACTCTAGCTAATTGCTCCCACTTTCAATATGTATCCAAATTGAGACTCAGAGTCTTCTGAGTCGGCGTCAAAGCTTGCATCGATGTAACCTTTTATGATGAACTCTTTATTACCTCCATAATCGAGAAATATCTCCTTGGTCCTCTTCGGTAACTAAGGATAATTTTGATCGCTGTCCAGTGATCTACCCCTGGATCACTATTCTACCCCCTTGCCAAACTCATGGCAAGGTACACAACAGGTTTGGCATACAACATGTCATACTTTATGGAACCTATGGCTGAGGCATAGGGAATGACTTTTATTCTCTCTCTATCTTCTGCCGTGGTCGGGTTTTGAGTCTTACTCAACTTCACACCATGCAACACAGGCAAGAACCCTTTCTTTGACTGATCCATTTTGAACTTCTTCAAAATCTTGTCAAGGTATGTGCTTTGTGAAAGTCCTATTAAGCGTCTCGATCTATCCCTATAGATCTTGATGCCCAAGGTATGTGCTTCAACGAGGTCTGTCATTGAAAAATTCTTATTCAAGTATCCTTTTTATGCTATTCAGAAATTATATATCATTTCCAATCAATAATATGGCATCCACATATAATATCAGAAATGCTACAGAGCTCCCACTCACTTTTTTGTAAATACATGCCTCACCATATGTTTGTAAAAAATGTTGGGGAACGTAGTAATTTCAAAAAAATTCCTACGCACACACAAGATCCATCTAGGTGATGCATAGAAACAAGAGGGGAGAGTGTTGTCCATGTACCCTCATAGACCGTAAGCGGAAGCGTTATGACAACTCGGTTGATGTAGTCGTACGTCTTCACGATCCGATCGATCCTAGCACCGAAGGTACGACACCTCCGTGATCTACACACGTTCAGCTCGGTGACGTCCCATGAACTCTAGATCCAGCTAAGGTTGAGGGAGAGTTTCGTCAGCACGATGGCGTGATGACGGTGGTGATGAAGTTACCGACGCAAGGCTTCGCCTAAGCACTACAACGATATGACCAAGGTGGAAATCTGTGGAGGGGGGCGCCGCACACGACTAAACAATCAACTTGTGTGTCTATGGGGTGCCCCCCTCTCCGTATATAAAGGAGTGGAGGAGGGGAGGGCCGGCCCTCCACCTCGGTCTCCTCCTCCTATCTCCCGCTAAGGCCCAATAAGGCCCATTGACTCCCCGGGGGGTTCCAGTAACCCCCCGGTACTTCGGTAAATGCCCGAACTCACCCGGAACCATTCCAATGTCCAAACATAGCCTTCCAATATAACAATATTTATGTCTCGACCATTTCGAGACTCCTAATCATGTCCGTGATCACATCCGGGACTCTGAACTACCTTTGGTACATCAAAACACATAAAATCATAATACCAATGATCATCGAACGTTAAGCATGCGGACCCTACGGGTTCGAGAACTATGTAGACATGACTGATACTCATCTCCGGTCAATAACCAATAGAGGAAACTGGATGCTCATATTGGCTCCTACATATTCTACAACGATCTTTATCGGTCAAACCGCATAACAGCATACGTTGTTCCCTTTGTCATCGGTATGTTAGTTGCTTGAGATTCAATCGTCGGTATCAGTATACCTAGTTCAATCTCGTCACCGGGAAGTCTCTTTACTCATTCCGTAATGCATCATCCCGTGCCTAACTCATTAGTTACATTGCTTGCAAGGCTCATAGTGATGTGCATTACCGAGAGGGCCCAGAGATACCTCTCCGATAATCGGAGTGACAAATCCGAATCTCGATCTATGCCAACTCAACAAACACCATCGGAGACACCTTTAGAGCATCTTTATGATCACCCATTTACGTTGTGACGTTTGATAGCACACAAGGTGTTCCTCCGGTAATCGGGAGTTGCATAATCTCATAGTCTGAGGAACATGTATAAGTCATGAAGAAAGTAATAGCAATAAACTAAACGATCATAGTGCTAAGCTAACAGATGGGTCTTGTCCATCACATCATTCTCTAATGATGTGATCCCGTTCATCAAATGACAACACATGTCCATGGCTAGGAAACTTAACCATCTTTGATTAATGAGCTAGTCAAGTAGAGGCATACTAGGGACACTTTGTTTGTCTATGTTCCACACATGTACTAAGTTTCCGGTTAATACAATTCTAGCATGAATAATAAACATTTATCATGATATAAGGAAATATAAATAACAACTTTATTATTGTCTCTAGGGCATATTTCCTCCAGTCTCCCACTTGCACTAGAGTCAATAATCTAGTTCACATCATCATGTGATTTCACACCAATAGTTCACATCTTTATGTGATTAGTTCACGTCATCATGTGACTAATACCCAAAGGGTTCACTAGAGTCAATAATCTAGTTCACATCGCTATGTGATTAACACCTAAAGAGTGATCATGTTTTGCTTGTGAGAGAAGTTTAGTCTACGAGTCTGGAACATTTAGATCCGTGTGTATTTTGCAAATTTCTATGTCTACAATACTCTGCACGGAGCTACTCTAGCTAATTGCTCCTACTTTCAATATATATCTAGATCGAGACTTAGAGTCATCTAGATCGGTGTCAAAAGCTTGCATCGACGTAACTCTTTACGACGAACTCTTTTATCACCTACATAACTGAGAAATATTTCCTTAGTCCTCTAAGGATAATTTTGACCGCTGTCCATTGATCTACTCTTAGATCACTATTGTACTCCCTTGGCAAAATCATGCTAAGGTATACAATAGGTCTGGTACATAACATAGCAAACTTTATAGAACCTATGACTGAGGCATAGGGAAACTTTTCATTTTCTTTCTATTTTCTGTCGTGGTTGGGTTTTGAGTCTTTACTCAACTTCACACCTTGCAACACAGGCAAGAACTCCTTCTTTGACTGTTTCATTTTGAACTACTTCAAAAACTTGTCAAGGTATGCACTTATTGAAAACTTTATCAAGCGTCTTGATCTATCTCTATAGATCTTCTTGTCCAATATGTAAGCAGCTTCACCAAGGTCTTTCATTGAAAAATTCTTATTCAAGTATCCATTTATGCTATCCAGAAATTCTGTATCATTCCTGATCAACAATATGTCATCCACATATAATATCAGAAATGGTACAGAACTCCCACTCACTTTCTTGTAAATACAGGCTTCTCCAAAAGTCTGTATAAAACTATATGTTTTGATCAACTCATCAAAGCATATATTCCAACTCCGAGATGCTTGCACCAGTCTATAGATGGATCGCTGGAGCTTGCACACTTTGTTAGCACCTTTAGGATTGAAAAAACCTTCTGGTTGCATCATATACAACTCTTCTTTAATAAATCCATTAAGGAATATAGTTTTGATATCCATTTGTGAGATTTCATAAAATGCGGCAACTGCTAACATGATTTGTACAGACTTTTAAGCATTGATACGAGTGAGTAAATCTCATCGTAGTCAACACCTTGAACTTGCCGAACACCTTTTTGCGACAATTCGAGCTTTGTAGAGAGTAACACTACTATCAGCGTTCGTCTTCCTCTTGAAGATCCATTTGTTCTGAATGGCTCACCGATCATCGGGCAAGTCAATCAAAGTCCAGACTTTGTTCTCATACATGGATCCCATCTCAGATTTCATGGCCTTAAGCCATTTCGCGGAATCTGGGCTCATCATCATTTCCTCATAGTTCGTAGGTTCGTCACGGTCTAGTAACATGACTTCCAGAACAGGATTACCGTACCACTCTGGTGCGGAACGTACTCTGGTTGACCTACGAGGTTCGGTAGTAACTTGATATGAAGTTTCATGATCATCATCATTAACTTCCTCACTAATTGGTGTAGGCATCACTGGAACTGATTTCTGTGATGAACTACTTTCCAATTCAGGAGAAGGTACAATTACCTCATCAAGTTATACTTTTCTCCCACTCACTTCTTTCGAGAGAAACTCCTTCTCTAGAAAGGATCCACTCTTAGCAACAAAGATCTTGCCTTTGGATCTGTGATAGAAGGTGTACCCAATAGTTTCTTTTGGGTATCCTATGAAGACGCACTTCTCCGATTTGGGTTTGAGCTTATCAGGCTAAAACTTTTTCACATAAGCATCGCACCCCAAACTTTAAACGATAGCTTAGGTTTGTTGCTAAACCGCAGTTGATATGGTGTCGTCTCAACGGATTTAGATGGTGCCCTATTTAACGTGAATGTAGCTGTCTCTAATGCATAACCCCAAAACGATAGTGGTAAATCGGTAAGAGACATCATAGATCGCACCATATCTAATAAAGTACGGTTATGACGTTCAGACACACCATTATGCTGTGGTGTTTCAGGTGGCGTGAGTTGCGAAACTATTTCACATTGTTTCAAATGAAGACCAAACTCGTAACTCAAATATTCGCCTCCGCGATCAGATCGTAGAAACTTTATTTTCTTGTTACGATGATTTTCCACTTCACTCTGAAATTCTTTAAAAAATTTAGATGTTTCAGACTTATGTTTCATTAAGTAGATATACCCATATCTTCTCAAATCATCTGTGAAGGTCAGAAAATAACGATACCCGCCGTGAGCCTCACACTCATCGGACCGCATACATCGGTATGTATTATTTCCAATAAGTCAGTGGCTCGCTCCATTGTTCCGGAGAACGGAGTCTTAGTCATCTTGCCCATGAGGCATGGTTTGCAAGCATCAAGTGATTCATAATCAAGTAATTCCAAAAGCCCATCAACATGGAGTTTCTTCATGCGCTTTACACCAATATGACCTAAACGGCAGTGCCCCAAATAAGTTGCACTATCATTATTGACTTTGCATCTTTTGGTATCAATATTATGTGTATCACTATGATGAAGATTCAGTAAACCATTTACATTGGATGTAAGACCATAGAAGGTTTTATTCATGTAAACAGAACAACAATTATTCTCTGACTTAAATGAATAACCGTATCGCAATAAACATGATCCAATCATATTTATGCTCAACGCAAACACCAAATAACATTTATTTAGTTCCAATACTAACCCCGAAGGTAGAGGGAGTATGCGATGGTGATCTTATCAAACTTGGAATCACTTCCAACACACATCGTCACCTCGCCCTCAACTAGTCTCTGTTCATTTTGTAACTCCTGTTTCAAGTTTCTAATCATAGCAACTGAACCAGTATCAAATACCCAGGTACTACTATGAACACTTGTAAAGTACACATCAATAACATGTATATCATATACACTTTTTGTTCACTTTGTCATCCTTCTTATCCGCCAAGTATTTGGGGCAGTTCCGCTTCGAGTGATCATTTCCTTTACTGTAGAAGCACTCAGTTTCAGGCTTGGGTCTAGCTTTAGGCTTCTTCATGAGAGTGGCAACTTGCTTGCCATTCTTCTTGAAGTTCCCTTTCTTTCCTTTGCCCTTTTACTTGAAACTAGTGGTCTTGTCAACCATCAACATTTGATGCTTTTCTTGATTTCTACCTTCGTTGATTTTTGCATCACCACTGGTGCGCGTCGGTCCTAAACAAACGGGTTTTAACCCCTTTCTGCGACGGTATTTGGAACCGTCGCAAAGTGAGTGTGGGCGATAGGGGGGGTCCTTCCCACATGACCCAGAAACCGCCGGGGATAGGGCCCCTACAGTACTCCTACTCGTTTCTGCTCGCATTGCCATTGTAGTCGGTATTCTGTGGTGCTACGTTTATGATGTGTGGCCCATCACAAATAGTTCACTATTATAGAACGTGTATGATGCGCGGCCATCACAAATGGTTCACCGTTAAGAAGATTAGCTAATCATCATACGAGTGTCGGACAGGATTATGAAACGTCGGACCATCGTAACATCGTTGTACACGACAACTATTGCACACACTATCCTGTGGTGCAACATTTACAATGCATACTTCATCGAAAACAGTTCATAGTTGCCAATCATGTATGATAAGGCAACTAACACAAACATTTAGTTTTGCCCGCACTGTTTGTGATATTGTCTGACATCGCACACGATTTGCAAACGGCAACTGTGTGCATGCTTGCACATGTTTCCTCTCTATGGACCGTCTCGGATTATGGCGCATATCGCAAAAGTTTGTGTTTTACCAACCGCGTGTGCTGTAAGAACCTAGAGAGCGTAATTTCACCCTAATTTAATTGCTGCTTTTCAAAATTGTACCGGATTTGGATTTGAATTTGAATATATGCTACAACTTTGTTCATATCCATCAGGTTCAAACAACCAATGCATTATTCGATTCATAGGTACATATGTTCAAGAATTACATAAGAACCAAATAAAGAATGATGAACCACAATTGTATACTTGTACTATTAAAGACGGTAAAGAAAGAGGCGAAATATATTCTGGTTGCTGAACAAGGTGAAGCGGAATGCCCATATTGTGCCCTCCTCCATGCAGAAGGCACACACGACTCTAGTCCAACCCCTTGTGATGGCCGACCGCCCATCCTTCACGGTCTTCATGAAAACATCTAGATAATCATCGTGTTCTGTTAGAAATACTTTAACCTTTGCATGCCCACCAATCATGTAGTTTGAGAGGTAGTCTTGAGTAAACTGCTTTGGCAACCACTGCAAAGGAAAAAGATTCAGACATTGTCATCTAACACAACTCATTATAGGCAGTAAAAAGAAGGCTACAGAGTTCTTACTTACCATCCTGCAGTTCGTTGTTGTCTTGGATAAAGTGTAAACAAATAGTTTAATTGCCATCTTTGGACCCATTTTACTAACAATCTTTATCAGCTTCCTCACTTGATGCTGGTTCATCGATATCTCATTGCCCCATACCCCATACGCAGAAAGGGCCGAAGCGCGGGTCTTTACCAATGACATATGTACCTAAAAGCAGCAAGTTAATATTAGAAGCTAAACAACAATTGCACAATGATGTAGCACAACCCTCTTTTATAATATGTCTATATACATCTGTATGTGGTTGTCCATTTGAAATCTCTAAATAGACAAATATTTAGGAACGAAGGGAGTATCTTATAACATCCAATATACTCACATATTAGATGAATTAACATCTTATATTATGGGCCGGAAGGAGTTTAGTGCATTCTTACAAATTATCGACTGATTAACTGCTGCTGTATCCAGGGGTTACAATTAGTTTGAGCTAGTTCGAGCTCAAATAGCCCTAAAGTATATCTAAACATGAGGGCTAGTTTGAGCTAGTTGCATCTATAACCCATCCAAAAAACTATCCAACCCAAGAGGTGCAAATTGCAGCTAGTTCTCCTGGTGCATTTATTGTCAATCTAACCCTGCCATCCAAACAACTCTTTGGATGGAGTTAGTTCAGGGTTATTAATGAGCTAGAAACTAACTCTAACCTCTAGCTAAGTTGAGTATCCAAACAGGCTTGTGTTGTTGTTGTTGTTGTTGTTGTTGTTGTTGTTGTTGTTGTTGCTGTTGTTACTGCTTTTGTTGTTGTTGTTGTTGTTGTTGTTGTTGCTGTTGTTGTTGTTGTTGTTGCTGTTGTTGCTGATGCTGCTGCTCTTCTACGTATATCTAGACATCATTAGAACATTAATGTAACACTCTTCCTTGTTGCTATGTGCCTAGGATTGCATATCTAGACATTAAGTACAGTGCATGTTGCTATGTTGCCTTAGATATATTACATATGGCCCTAGTTAACCTAACGATAAATGGGTTGCAGATATATTCAGTTAAAAGTCTGATTCACCGATTAGTCCCTCATCAGTCGCCGGCCTATGGTACCAGCTACCGATATCCTGAACAGTGAGCAGATATAAGCCATGGGATGAAACTAACCTCGATGGAAAACGACAGTCGTTCCCAAAATTGTCCTGTGTAGGTACATCGAGAAGCATGTTAAGCACAACAGTTCATACTTGCACATATAGAACATCACATTGTGAATAACTGGAATAAACAAGACATACTACGAACAACCAAAGATAGCATTTGAAACTGGGCATATGTTAACTACAAACAACCGAATAATCAAAAAACTTTAAAAGAGGCATATGCTAGCTATAACAGGCTTAACAACAAGCAAATATATGCATTCATATCGGTATGTTTAAAACTGGATTGATGAAATGTACTGCACAGTAAATAATTGCACATATAGAGCATCACATTGTGAACAACTGAAATAAACAAGGCATACTGCAAACAACCAGATATAGCAATTAAAACTGGACATATTCTCACTACACTACAAAAGGGACTCGACAAAACAAATCATGGGTTTCCCCCTGTGAAGAGGCACGACAAAACAAATCATGGGTTTCCTCACTTGTCACAGATGGGCTCGTTCCCGTGGGAAGAGCATGGACCCTGGATGCGCTCCATGTTGTCGTAGATGGGCTCCTTCCCCTTGGAAGAGCACTGCTGTAGGGTGCCCTCCCTGATGTCGCAGACGGGCGCTTTCCCCTTGGAAGAGCAGATGGGCTCTTTCCCCTTGGAAGAGCCGGAGAGGGTGCCCTCCTCCTGGTCGCCGTCGATGAGTTCTAACTTGGAAGCTGTGGATCCCAAGACAGCGTCGCAGAACCTGTCCTTCAGAAATGACAAAAAGGGCTCAATGACGATGTAGAATGGCAAATTGTTGACAGCGAGCGAGAGGAGATCAGCGACGGGGCCATGGATGAGATCGACGGCGGTTGAACCTGAGGGGTTGGGTGTGGGCCACTTAACCTGTGATATAGCCTGCCTCAGGCCGTCGCTGTCAATGACCTCGATGTCGTAGCTGGCAGACGAGATATGCCCGCATGCTCTAGCCTGCTGCTTGAGTGCCTGCCGCCAGTAATGGTCGTCAGCTTCCTCGGCAACGTCGGGCGAAGAGACCGCTATACACCTATTTGGGGCTAGTCGCTCCTCGAGCTCCACAAGAAGTGTAGCTGGGCTTAGGCTGCGACGCTCTAGAGTGGGGGATGGGGATGGGGATCTGTGGGAAAGGGGGCGTTTGGCAGGCATCATCTAAGAAATTCAGGGCAGCCTGGGTATGGAGATCGGTGGGTAAGCTGCATGGGCAAACCGGCAGATATTGACAATGGAGGCCTTGCGGCGGCGGGGACCTTGCTAGGGTTTCGAGCGAGGGAGGGTGTGTGTGTGTGGAGAGGGGGCGGGGTGTTTGAGGAAATGACGTGGGTACTGAAAATTTTACTACGCGGGAGTCAAACGCGGGATTGAAATGATGGGCTATTGAAAATTTTGATGATAATGCATCGCACACGGTCCGAAGATAACAACCATGTGTTATGAAACAGAAAACCCTCGAGGCGGGTAGATATTTTCTAGGGATGCAGACGGGATTGGGAACAAGAAACATCGCACACGGTCCGCAGATAACAACCGTGTGTTATGAAACAGAAAAATCCTTGAGGCGGGCAGATATTTTTGAGAGAGGGAGCCTCGTGGAGCCCAATGTACTGTGCGGATGTGTGCGTAACAGGTGCATCGGCGTGGCACATGGTTAGTTTGAGTGAACCTTGTCTGTTGCGTCATCCGACTTATCTAATGTTCATAAATTTGGCGAAAAATGATGTGGGAGAGGGTCAGAACACGAACACACTTGCATGTGGACCAAATTTGTGTATCAAAAGGGTGGTTTGATTTTCAAATACCAAATGCAACTTCGATGTGGCACCTCTCTCGCAAAGCGCACTGTATTGCTTGCCCCCACCCCTTCGTGTCGGCACGAAGGGAATCCTAAGCTATGAATGCATGCCCCCTCCCCCCAATCGAGGTTCACCCTAGCAAAGTGCGAAGTAGCTAGTAGCCCCCTCCTCACTCGTGTCGACACGAAGGGAATCCTAAGCTATGAATGCATCCCCCCAACCGAGGTTCATTCACCTAGTAAAGTGCGAAGTAGCTAGCAGCCCC
>NC_041384.1:501155120-501205090 GCF_002162155.2 Triticum dicoccoides
GCAGCCCCCACCCCCTCTTGTCGCCACGAAGGGAATCCTATGCTATGAATGCATGCCCCCCAACCAAGGTTCACCTAGCAAAGTGCAAAGTAGCACCCCGCCACACACACACTTTCAGTCGGCGGGCCAGAGAGGCATATATCTCACCAACATGGATCGTAAAACGGACCAAGAATAATCCACCTTGGTCGTACAACCTCTCTCTTGTTGTTGGTCAAAGTGATGGCCGTCCATGCAACCCCGGAGATGGGCTAGCTCGCCAATAATCACAGAAGTAGCTAGTCCCCGAAGATAACCACTGCATGCGTGTGGCCCAAACATATGTATGGAGAGGTGTGCTTTTGAGTAACAATGGAATAACTTTGATGTGGCACCGTGATTTTGAACTAGAAATCCCCAGACTGAGTGAGGGTTAGGTTGAGGATGCATATGTATGTTACACCACACTTCAAGCCAACGACGGGGATTCATGCATGCATGCGTGCATAGTATATGCGCTCAAACTTAATTAGGTCTGAATCTCACCATGACCTATACTATGATAACACGAACCAAATGAAGAATCCGCCATGGTAACCTATCTTGTTGTTGGTCAGGTGATCATGGATGCCCACGCAGGGCCCACGAATATATAGGCTTGTCACCGATAACTACGTGAGGGAGTGTACCGTTCGGAGGCAACCACTACATGCATATGTATGGAGGTGATGTGTGCATGCATGTTTGAATACACAACATTGATGTGGCACGTGTGTCAAAAATCATACACTATCTCCCCACACAGAGCGAGATCGGTTCATGATGTGTCGTTGTACTAGCCTCTTCGACTCGATGGGAGGGATTCATGCGTACACATGCATGCGTGTGTGCTCAAGCTGTATCATGCATGTCATCCCAGAGCAAAAATAATAATCCCCTCCTAAGTCAAATTAATCTCGCTTGTTGTCAGGCAAAAAGTAGTGATGGACCAAGCGGGCCCACAAATGGAAAGCATCAATATCGATGATAACCGCTTAAGTGGGTGAGAGAGGACAACCACCACCGCTTTGCATGTGGGCCAAACATATATATGTTGCATACCCAATATGCACAACTTTGATGTGCCACATGCCTAAAAAAACGTAAACCATGCACCCACACAGAGCGAGGTTCATATCAAGCGTAGTACATATGATGGTCCCCTTCCCCCCTCTTCACCGCATACTATTGTTGGGGAACGTAGCATAAATTCAAAATTTTCCTACGTGTCACCAAGATCTATCTATGCAGTCATCTAGCAACGAGGGAGGAGTGGATCTACATACCCTTGTAGATCGCGCGCGGAAGCGTTCAAGAGAACGGGGTTGATGGAGTCGTACTCGTCGTGATCCAAATCACCGATGATCCTAGCGCCGAACGGACGGCACATCCGCGTTCAACACACGTACGGAGCAGCGATGTCTCCTCCTTCTTGATCCAGCAAGGGGGAAGGAGAGGTTGATGGAGGATGGCTCCAGCAGCAGCACGACGGCGTGGTGGTGGTGAAGCTGCAGTACTCCGGCAGGGCTTCGCTAAGCACTATGAAGGAGGAGGAGGTGTTGGAGAGGGAGAGGGAGGCACCAAAGGCCAAGGTGAGAAGTCCTCCATCTCCCCCACTATATATAGGGGGCCCTAGGGGGGCGCCAGCCCTAGGAGATCCAGTCTCCTAGGGGGGCGGCGGCTAAGGGAGGAATCCCTCCTCCCCAAGGCACCTAGGAGGTGCCTTCCCCTCTTAGGACTCTTCCTTAGGGTTTCCCCCACCCTTAGGCGCATGGGCCCTAGGGGGGAAGTGGCGCCCCAGCCCACTTTGGGCTGGATCCCTTCCCACTTCAGCCCATGGGGCCCTCCGGGATAGGTGGCCCCACCCGGTGGACCCCCGGGACCCTTCCGGTGGTCCCGGTACAATACCGGTGACCCCGAAACTTGTCCCGATGGCCGAAATAGCATTTCCTATATATAATTCTTTACCTCCGGACCATTCCGGAACTCCTCGTGACGTCCGGGATCTCATCCGGGACTCCGAACAACATTCGGGTTACTGCATATACATATCCCTACAACCCTAGCGTCACCGAACCTTAAGTGTGTAGACCCTACGGGTTCGGGAACCATGCAAACATGACCGAGATGACTCTCCGGTCAATAACCAACAGCGGGATCTGGATACCCATGTTGGCTCCCACATGTTCCACGATGATCTCATCGGATGAACCACGATGTCAAGGACTTAATCAATCCCGTATACAATTCCCTTTGTCTAGCGGTACGATACTTGCCCGAGATTCGATCGTCAGTATCCCGATACCTTGTTCAATCTCATTACCGGCAAGTCTCTTTACTCGTTTCGTAACACATCATCCCGTGATCAACTCCTTGATCACATTGTGCACATTATGATGATGTCCTACCGAGTGGGCCCAGAGATACCTCTCCGTCACACGGAGTGACAAATCCCAGTCTCGATTCGTGCCAACCCAACAGACACTTTTGGAGATACCCGTAGTGCACCTTTATAGTCACCCAGTTACGTTGTGACGTTTGGTACACCCAAAGCACTCCTACAGTATCCAGGAGTTGCACAATCTCATGGTCTAAGGAAATGATACTTGACATTAGAAAAGCTTTAGCATACGAACTACATGATCTTTGTGCTAGGCTTAGGATTGGGTCTTGTCCATCACATCATTATCCTAATGATGTGATCCCGTTATCAATGACATCCAATGTCCATGGTCAGGAAACCGTAACCATCTTATTAATCAACGAGCTAGTCAACTAGAGGCTTACTAGGGACATGGTGTTGTCTATGTATCCATAGATGTATCTGAGTTTCCTATCAATACAATTCTAGCATGGATAATAAACGATTATCATGAACAAGGAAATATAATAATAATAACCAATTTATTATTGCCTCTAGGGCATATTTCCAACAGTCTCCCACTTGCACTAGAGTCAATAATCCAGTTCACATTGCTATGTGACTAACACTCAAGGTCACATCCCCATGTGACTAACACCCAAAGAGTTTACTAGAGTCAATAATCTAGTTCACATTACCATGTGATTAACACTCGATGAGTTCTGGGTTTGAACATGTTATGCTTGTGAGAGATGTTATAGTCAATGGGTCTGAATCTTTCAGATTCGTATGTACTTCGCAAATTTCTTATGTCATCTTGTAGATGCAACTACTATGCTACATTTGGAGCTATTCCAAATAACTGTTCTACTATACGAATCCAGTTTACTACTCAGAATAATCTGGATTAGTGTCAAAGTTTGCATCGGCGTAACCCTTTACGACGAACTCTTTTACCACCTCCATAATCGAGAAAATTCCTTAGTCCACTAGTTACTAAGGATAACTTTGACCACTATCTTGTGATCCATTCTTGGATCACTCTTGTACCCCTTGACTGACTCATGGCAAGGCACATTTCAGGTGCGGTACACAACATAGCATATTGTAGGACCTATGTCTTAAGCATAGGGGACGACCTTCGTCCTTTCTCTCTATTCTGCCGTGGTTGAGCTTTAAGTCTTAACTTCATACCTTACATCTCAAGCAAGAACTCCTTCTTTGACTGATCCATCTTGAACACCTTCAAGATCATGTCAAGGTATGTGCTCATTTGAAAGTACTATTAAGCGTTTTGATCTATCCTTATAGATCTTAATGCTCAATACTCAAGTAGCCTAATCCAAGTTTTCCATTGAAAAACACTTTTCAAATAACCCTATATGCTTTCCAGAAATTCTACGTCATTTCTGATCAACAATATGTCAACATATATTTATCAGAAATTATATAGTGCTCCCACTCACTTCTTTGGAAATACAAGTTTCTCATAAACTTTGTATACACCCAAAATCTTTGATCATCTCATCAAAGCATACATTCCAACTCCGAGATGCTTACTCCAGTCCTCAGAAGGATTGCTGGAGCTTTGCATACTTATTAGCATCTTTCAGGATTGACAAAACCTTCCGGTTGTATCACATACAACCTTTCCTCAAGAAAATTGTCGAGGAAACAATGTTTTGACATCCTATCTGCAAGATTTCACAAATAATGCAGTAATTGCTAATAGAATTCCAATAGACTCTTAGCATCGCTACGAGTGAGAAAGTCTCACCGCAGTCAACTCCTTGAACTTGTCGGGAAACTTCTTAACGACAAGTCGAGCTTTCTTAATGGTGACATTTACCATCATTGTTCGTTTTCCTTTTAAAAATCCATCTGCACTCAACAGCCTTACGACCATCGAGTTGTTCTGCCAAAGTCTACACTTTGTTTTCATACATGGATCCTCTCTCGGATTTTATGGCCTCGAGCCATTTATCGGAATTCGGGCCCACCATCGCTTCTCCATAGCTCGTAGGTTCATTGTTGTCTAGCAACATGACTTCCAAGACAGGATTACGTACCACTCTGAAGTAGTACGCATCCTTGTCATCCCACGAGGTTTGGTAGTGACTTGATCTGAAGTTTCATGATCACTATCATAAGCTTCCACTTCAATTGCTGTAGGTGCCACAGGAACAACTCCCTGTGCCCTGTCACACACTAGTTGAAGAGACGGTTCAATAACCTCATCAAGTCTCCACCATCCTCCCACTCAATTCTTTCGAGAGAAACTTTTCCTCGAGAAAGGACCCGATTCTAGAAACAATCCCTTATTGCTTTCGAATCTGAGACAGGAGGTACATCCAACTGTTTTGGGTGTCCTATGAAGATGCATTTATCCGCTTTGGGTTCGAGCTTATCAGCCTGAAACTTTTTCACATAAGCGCCGCAGCCCCAAACTTCTAAGAAATGACAGCTTAGGTTTCTCTAAACCATAGTTCATATGGTGTCATCTCATCGGAATTACGTGGTGCCCTATTTAAAGTGAATGTGGTTGTCTCTAATGCCTAACCCATAAACTATCATGGTAATTTGATAAGAGACATCATGGTATGCATCATATCCAATAGGGTGCAGTTATGATGTTCGGACACACCATCACACTATGGTGTTCCAGGCTGTATTAGTTGTGAAACAATTTCCACAATGTCTTAATTCTGTGCCAAACTCGTAATTCAGATATTCATCTCTATGATCATATCATAGATATTTTATCCTCTTGTCACGACGATCTTTCAACTTCACCCTGAAATTATTTGAACCTTTCAATAATTCAGACTCGTGATTCATCAAGTAAATATACTCAACATCTACTCAAATCATCTGTGAAGTAAGAACATAACGATATCCACTACACGCCTCAACACTCATTGGACTGTACACATCAAAAATGTATTACTTCCAACAAGTTGCTTTCTAGTTCCATTTTACTGAAAATGAGGCTTTCAGTCATCTTGCCCATGTGGTATGATTTGCATGTCTCAAGTGATTCAAAATCAAGTGAGTCAAAACGGTCCATTTGCATGGAGTTTCTTCATGTATATACACCAATAGACATGGTTCGCATGTCTCAAACTTTTTTTCAAAAACGAGTGAGCCCAAAGATCCATCAACATGGAGCTTCTTCATGCGTTTTATACCGATATGACTTACGTGGCAGTGCCACAAGTAGGTGGTACTATCATTACTATCTTTTGGCATGAACATGTGTATCACTACGATTGAGATTCAATAAACCATTCATTTTAGGTGTAAGACCATTGAAGGTATTATTCAAATAAACAGAGTAACCATTACTCTCCTTAAATGAATAACCGTATTGCGATAGACATAATCCAATCATGTCTATGCTCAACGCAAACACCAATCTCGATGGTAGAGTGAGCGTGCGATGCTTGATTACATCAAGCTTGGAAAAACTTCCAACACATATTGCCAGCTCACCTTTAGCCAGTCTCCGTTTACTCCGCAGCCTTTTATTTTGAGTTTACTAACATTTAGCAACCGAACCGGTATCTAATACCATGGTGCTACTAGGAGTACTAGTAAAGTACACATCAACACAATGTATATCCAATATACTTCTACCGACCTTGCCAGCCTTCTCATCTACCAAGTATCGAGGGTAATTCTGCTCCAGTGGCTATTCCTCTTATTACAGAAGCACTTAGTCTCGGGTTTGGGTTCAACCTTGGGTTTCTTCACTAGAGCAGCAGCTGAATTTCCGTTTCATGAAGCATCCCTTTTTGCCCTTGCCCTTCTTGAAACTAGTGGTTTCACCAACCATCAACAATTGATGCTCCTTCTTGATTTCTACTTTTGTGGTGTCAAACATCGCGAATATCTCAAGGATCATCATATATGTCCCTGATACATTATAGTTCATCACGAAGCTCTAGCAGCTTGGTGGTAATGACTTCGGAGAAACATCAATATCTCATCTGGAAGATCAACTCCCACTTGATTCAAGCGATTGTTGTACTCAGACAATCTGAGCACAAGTTCAACAATTGAGCTTTTCTCCCTTAGTTTGCAGGCTAAGAAAATCGTCGGAGGTCCTATACCTCTTGACGTGGGCACGAGCTTGAAATCCCAATTTCAGCCCTCGAAACATCTCATATATTTCGCGACGTTTCAAAAATGTCTTCGGTGCCTCAACTCTAAGCCGTTTAACTGAACTATCACGTAGTTATCAAAATGTGTATGTCAGATGTTCGCAGCATCCATAGACAACGTTCGAGGTTCAACACACTGAGCGGTGCATTAAGGACATAAGCCTTCTATGAAGCAATGAGGACAATCCTCAGTTTACGGACCTAGTCCGCATAATTGCTACTATCAACTTTCAACTAAATTTTCTCTAGGAACATAACTAAACAGTATAACTGAAGCACGAGCTACGACATAATTTGCGAAGACCTTTTGACTATGTTCAGGATAATTAAGTTCATCTTATGAACTCCCACTCAGATAGACATCCCTCTAGTCATCTAAGTGATTACATGATCCGAGTCAACTAGGCTGTGTCCGATCATCACGTGAGACGGACTAGTCATCATCGGTGAACATCTTCATGTTGATCGTATCTACCATACGACTCATGCTCGACCTTTCGGTCTCTTGTGTTCCGAGGCCATGTCTGTACATGCTAGGCTCGTCAAGTAAACCTAAGTGTTTCGCGTGTGTAAATCTATCTTACACCCGTTGTATGTGAACGTTAGAATCTATCACACCCGATCATCACGTGGTGCTTCGAAACAACGAACTGTCGCAACGGTGCACAGTTAGGGGGAACACCTTCTTGAAATTTTAATGAGGGATCATCTTATTTACTACCGTCGTTCTAAGCAAATAATATGTATAAACATGATAAACATCACATGCAATCAAATAGTGACATGATATGGCCAATATCATATTGCTCCTTTTGATCTCCATCTTCGGGGCTCCATGATCATCATCGTCACCGGCATGACACCATGATCTCCATCATCATGATCTCCATCATTGTGTCTCCATGAAGTTGTCTCGCCAACTTATTACTTCTACTACTACAACTAACTGTTAGCAATAAAGTAAAGTAATTACATGACGTTTATGTTGACACGCAGGTCATAAATAAATTAAGACAACTCCTATGGCTCCTGACGGTTGTCATACTCATCGACATGCAAGTCGTGATTCCTATTACAAGAACATGATCAATCTCATACATCACATATATCATTCATCACATCCTTTTGGCCATATCACATCACATAGCATACCCTGCAAAAACAAGTTAGACGTCCTCTAATTGTTGTTTGCATGTTTTACGTGGCTGCTATGGGTTTCTAGCAAGAACGTTTCTTACCTACGCAAAAACCACAACATGATATGCCAATTGCTATTTACCCTTCATAAGGACCCTTTTCATCGAATCCGATCCGACTAAAGTGGGAGAGACAGACACCCGCTAGCCACCTTATGCAACTAGTGCATGTCAGTCGGTGGAACCAGTCTCACGTAAGAGTACGTGAGGTCGGTCCGGGCCGCTTCATCCCACGATGCCGCCGAATCAAGATAAGACTAGTAACGTCAAGCACATTGAACAAAATCAACGCCCACAACTACTTTGTGTTCTACTCGTGCATAGAAACTACGCATAGACCTAGCTCATGATGCCACTGTTGGGGAACGTAGCATAAATTCAAAATTTTCCTACGTGTCACCAAGATCTATCTATGGAGTCATCTAGCAACGAGGGAGGAGTGGATCTACATACCCTTGTAGATGACGCGCGGAAGCATTCAAGAGAACGGGGTTGATGGAGTCGTACTCGTCGTGATCCAAATCACCGATGATCCTAGCGCCGAACGGACGACACCTCCGCGTTCAACACACGTACGGAGCAGCGACGTCTCCTCCTTCTTGATCTAGCAAGGGGGAAGGAGAGGTTGATGGAGGATGGCTCTAGCAGCAGCACGACGGCGTGGTGGTGGTGAAGCTGCAGTACTCCGGCAGGGCTTCGCTAAGCACTATGGAGGAGGAGGAGGTGTTGGAGAGGGAGAGGGAGGCACCAAAGGCCAAGGTGAGAAGTCCTCCATCTCCCCCACTATATATAGGGGGCCTAGGGGGGGGGGCGCCGGCCCTAGGAGATCCAATCTCCTAGGGGGGCGGCGGCTAAGGGAGGAATCCCTCCTCCCCAAGGCACCTAGGAGGTGCCTTCCCCTCTTAGGACTCTTCCTTAGGGTTTCCCCCACCCTTAGGCGCATGGGCCCTAGGGGGGAAGTGGCACCCCAGCCCACTTTGGGCTGGATCCCTTCCCACTTCAGCCCATGGGGCCCTCCGGGATAGGTGGCCCCACCCGGTGGACCCCCGGGACCCTTCCGGTGGTCCCGGTACAATACCGGTGACACCGAAACTTGTCCCGATGGCCGAAATAGCACTTCCTATATATAATTCTTTACCTCCGGACCATTCCGGAACTCCTCGTGACGTACGGGATCTCATCCGGGACTCCGAACAGCATTCGGGTTACTGCATATACATATCCCTACAACCCTAGCATCACCGAACCTTAAGTGTGTAGACCCTACGGGTTCGGGAACCATGCAAACATGACCGAGATGACTCTCCGGTCAATAACCAACAGCGGGATCTGGATACCCATGTTGGCTCCCACATGTTCCACGATGATCTCATCGGATGAACCACGATGTCAAGGACTTAATCAATCCCGTATACAATTTCCTTTGTCTAGCGGTACGATACTTGCCCGAGATTCGATCGTCAGTATCCCGATACCTTGTTCAATCTCGTTAACGGCAAGTCTCTTTACTCGTTTCGTAACACATCATCCCGTGATCAACTCCTTGATCACATTGTGCACATTATGATGATGTCCTACCGAGTGGGCCCAGAGATACCTCTCCGTCACACGGAGTGACAAATCCCAGTCTCGATTCATGCCAACCCAACAGACACTTTTGGAGATACCCGTAGTGCACCTTTATAGTCACCCAGTTACGTTGTGACATTTGGTACACCCAAAGCACTCCTACGGTATCCGGGAGTTGCACAATCTCATGGTCTAAGGAAATGATACTTGACATTAGAAAAGCTTTAGCATACGAACTACATGATCTTTGTGCTAGGCTTAGGATTGGGTCTTGTCCATCACATCATTCTCCTAATGATGTGATTCCGTTATCAATGACATCCAATGTCCATGGTCAGGAAACCGTAACCATCTTATTGATCAACGAGCTAGTCAACTAGAGGCTTACTAGGGACATGGTGTTGTCTATGTATCCACACATGTATCTGAGTTTCCTATCAATACAATTCTAGCATGGATAATAAACGATTATCATGAACAAGGAAATATAATAATAATAACCAATTTATTATTGCCTCTAGGGCATATTTCCAACAACTATATGATCCTGCCATAATATATGTAATCCAAAAGAATCCTCATCGATGGTGAAATTAATTAACCTCTCCCAATGTAGGTCAAAGTGATGCATGCATGCATCGACGATGGCCTCGTGGGCCCATAGATGGAAGCGTCACACGTGAGTGTCCTAGCTAGGATATGCATGTGACCCAAAAAGGTGTTGTGTGATGTTTGAACAACCAATTTCACAATTTTGATGTGGCACGTGCCTCGAAAACCAAAAAGTCCCGACACTGAGTGAGGTGTACTTGTTCAGGGAAGCACACGTATAATAGATATGCTAGTCCCCTCCCACCTCTTCGACGCGTACTATATACCACCATAACACAAACAAAAAAGATTTCACCTTGCTGGTCAAATTAACCTCACTGCTGGTTGTTCATCAAAGTGATGGACGATGACCTCGCGGGCCCCCAAAAAGCGTCACACACGAGTATCGAGTGTTGTGTAGGACAACCATCGACCACATGTGGCCAAAACATTTATGTATGACAGTGTTGTGTAATGTTTTAAATAACGAGTTCATGACTCTGATGTGGCACCGTCCTGCCTAACAAAACGGCCAACCCACACGGTGGCTCACAACTCGTAGTGTACTGCGAGCCACCCGCCACCCCCAGACGCACACACCCACACACACACCGCGAATCTACCACAACTACGATGCATGTTAAATTAATTATCCTGTGGTGAACATACATGTTACCAAATGAGGGACGTTTTAATTTTTAAAAAAATCACAGAGATCATTAAGATGTTTTAGTACATCGATTGATTGATTTTCTATGGGTATAATGTGCAAAAAACAAATTTGAGCTACATGCACACGTGACAGTGCACCTAAATGGATTGCAAAAACGCATGTGTCTCACTGGGTGCATGTTTACTCCCCGTGCAACAAATTTCAAACATTGAGGATCTTGATTTTTAAATTCTAGTACATCCAAAACTTATTTGAAGTTCATGAAACTTATCGTGTTGTCATATGGACACCAATACAAAGTGGCATTGTACTTTTTTTGGTCAAATTTGAGACCAGTTTTGATGTAATCTTTATCTAATTACAGACAGGAGATTATTAATAATTGAGAACCAATATCCCAAATGGATTATTTATTCGAGCCATGAGCGTTAGACTAACAATGGATATGTGCCATGCTTCGGTTAAGCAATAAAGCGGCAACATTAATCATCCAAATAGAAAAACAATATATGTGCCGCCGCGCGACTCGTGTGGCGTGCAAGTAGGCATGAGTTGATGGGACGCGCCTGCCGTGCAGGCAGACGGGGAGGCGTGCGTGCAGGTGTGTGAATTAATGGAGGCGTGCTCGCTGCACAGTGTCATCGGGAGGCATGCGAGTAGCTGTGTGAAACTTTGGTAGGCATGCTAGCAGTCCGGTGCGCAGGCTCACCGGGAGGCGAGCCATCAGTTTGACCGCCGCTCGCCTCTCTCCCACTACTCCATATTAATGGTGCACCCGAGCAGCCGCACCCCCCATCCTCGCTACGCACACACAATCCTCTCTCTCTGCTTGCATCCTCGACGCCGCTCTCAGTCCTCAAAGCCATCAGTGTATGAGAATGCCGCCGAAGGGCCTCATCGGAGGGAGTGGTGACGCCGGGGCCGCTAAAGCACGGGAGCATGGCGTGGAGATGGAGACAGAAGTTGCCGTCACTGCCGGCGAGTTATCGCTGCACCCTGATGTCGTCGAGCTTCCACAGCCAGAGGCGGAGTTCCACACCGACTCCGACGACCACTCCGGCGACGACTCCGATGACCACTCTGGTGACCACTCCGGCGATGACTCCGACGACGACAGACAGCTGTTTAGTCATCTATACTCATTTATGTGTCAAATAGATCATATGGTTTTTCTGGTTACTCATTCCTCCCCTTTTTTGAATAGAAATCCTATGGTTATGTTATCCCAATCCATGAAATATGAGTAAGTTTCGTTAGATCCGTGTATTGTATTGATTGTTTGAATGGTACATGTGATAATTGATTAGTTGTTTCATCTGTGCAAATGATTTCTGCTAGTAATCCGACTAGGGTTAGTGTTCATGCTAATAATTCCTAGCCAGGGCTTGACAATTGATTTTCAATGACCTACATATGTTTGTGCCATTATTTTCTTCAAGATTGGTCTATACATAGACGACTGCGCTTAAAAATCGAACCATAATCTCTGGATATGTATAAATAAATAGCCATAAATTCCTAATCCTACTTCACGGCATGTAATCATTGATTTGATGCCAAATTTATTTTACTATTTGTATATGTGATGTCTGACGATGTGGACAGCGAGGATGAAGATGTCCAGAGGAGGTACAACAGGCAAATCCTGAGGGAGCTTTATGCGGGAATGCATAACAGGTGTATTAGGACCTGGAACGCGGCCATGGATGCCCATTTTGCAACCAGAAGCTTCATGACGCGTATCTAAGTGTTCTCGCGCATGCAATAGGACGGGCCGTTGGCTCCTTCAAGCATAAGTATTCTCGCAGGGTGGCCCACGACGCGTACGCCGAGTACCTGGAGAAGCTTCAGGATCGTGCCGGCTTGTGAGATGAGATGTGGGATGGATGGAACTATATATGTACGCTTGAGTATGCTTAATACTGTTGAACTATGTACTACTTATGATTGAACTATGCTTATCTACGTGTACGCTTATTATCTATGGCTAAGTATGTTAAATATTTCGCCAAATTTTGGTAAAAATTACAACGGGGGACCAATAAACCAGAACGGAGGTAGGACGTCAATCACACATGGTTTCCAAAATTGGAACCGTGTGCAATGACTTTCATTTTCCCTGCTGCGTCAATCACACACGGTTCGCTCTAGCAAACCGTCACCCCCAAAATTCTTTGTGGGACAGAAAACCTAGACCACCCAATTCAAAAAATAAAAAAAATAAAACCCTCATCATCCCCACGTCACAAAAACCCTCACCCCGCCCGCCACCCCCTCGGCCCCTCCGGTACGTTCTCCATTCAAGTCTATGCCATGGCTCCGCCTATCGCGTCGGTAAACACTTAGCTCGCCGCCTACCGCCGCCGCCAGGCTACCGACAAAGCCCACCCCATTTCGCCACTTCCGCTTGCCGCTGCCTATCGCCATTGAGTTTCTCGACGCTACTCGCGGTCGACCCAGCTCCGCTCAGTTGGGGAATCTGCCGTACTGAGGGTTCTTTCTCGTGGACGACAAGGTAACTAGTTTAACGAGATATTATCTCATCTCTTATCCTAGTTCATCTGCCTCCTTTAATCACCCAGCGGAAATCGCCATGAATTCATTTTTATTCGAGCTAATTTGAGGGTCTTTCATTCATAGAATGTACAGTGCGCCGACACTTCAGGACTTGGCGACCGTCGCTAGAGATTCAATCTCATCGTACCAGATAACTTGAGGACGCGCGCAGTATGTTCAATCTCACCCTAAATCGGTTGGCATGGCCTACTTTCCTAAACAAATTCTAAATATTGCTACATTTGGATAAAAGGTGCCACATGCACCATATACGTCAAAGGGCATTTTCCCCCTCTTCTTTCTATATTAGGCAAATTAATGATGTATTGTTCTTTCGATTACTCTCATATTTCCATGACATCATGTTTACCCTATCTGTTTAATTATAGACTTTTGTCCTTCGATTTCAACTGTTGTACACTTCTTTCAATTTGGACCCATATTTGCATGTTACCATATTTTCTTTAAAAATCCTACCATTTTCTGCAGGACATCCCTCGCTATGCAACAGATTATGTAGTGCACATTTTTTCCCTTTACATACATCAAGGCTCCACGAATGTCATACTGCACACAAACCATGGATTTACAATCGTTGCTATATAAGACTTGATGAACGTGGTGACTCCTATTTTGGCACTGGCTTTTGGAATGAAATTGCAAAGTTTTATATACTGAAAGCTGGCACTAAAATTGCACTGCATATAGAAGGGCCTTGTCACGAGATATATGCTAACTTCCCCGACAAAATCATCCGTCCAGACTTTGTTCGAAGTAAGTTTTCTTTTCAACTATCTTCATATGTTGACTTACCCAGCAATGTCAAATGAATTGTGTAGTATTTAAGCAACCAATTGTTATTCCCTTTTCTTAGTATATTCCTAGCTAATAACTTCTAGTTACCAATACACTTTTCTATTGCCCCGTTTTAACTAAATATTCCCTGTACTCCCATTTCTATCAGAAAGCGCCCATGACAAGGAGACTCCGGAGGTAAACGGGGCTACCAATAAGCAGAGGCGGGGCGAGCTAGAACCTCAAGCGACTCCAACAGGCCTAGACTTAATCAGCAGCCTCCCCGATGATATGTTGAGAGTAATCATCTCCCTCCTCCCAATCAAATATGGGGCACAGACAACCCTCCTTTCCCGGTGGTGGCACCCCCTATGGAACTCCAGCCCTCTCGACCTCATCGACACCCACGAGCTCTGCCATGGCTATCGCAAAATCTTGGATGCGTTCTTCAAGATCCTCGACAGTCAGCTTGTCCCAACCAAAGGCCTTAGAATGGGCAAGTTCCGTTCCAGCGGCAAGGACCGAGCCAAGCTTGACAACTAGTTCCGATCCCCCACCCTAGATCAGCTCGAGGATCTCACTTTTGATGATGGGCATATGCGGTCGCTGCCAACGTCCGCACTCCACCTCGCGCCCATGCCGCGCGTTGCCAAGTTCAGGAACTGCCATTTCCCGCCCCTTAATGACGCGCCCGCTCTTATTCTACCACGACTGAAGCACCTCGATCTCATCGCTGTCTACCTCTCAAAGGGTGACATGGAGCACTTGCTTCGTGGCTGTACTGCACTCGAGTACCTTCGTCTTCAGGTGATCAATGGGTTGAGTACCTTCCACATCACCTCCATGACTCTCCGGACTATTTATGTGTGTTGCTGGTGCGGTAGGAAGACATCACAAAAGGTGGACCGTGGTATGGTCATCCAGGACACACCTGCACTTGAGAGATTACTTGTAGTTGATCAAGAAGGTCCAACATGAATCAATGTCATTTCTGCGCCAAAATTGACAGTGGTGGGCTACTCATCTGACAAATACTCCAAACTTGTTATTGGATCCACACCCGTTCAGGTACAGCAGCCGCCTTCTACCTCTCCTTCTACAAATTAACATTATTTAAAATTTTGAAGATGTTTGTTCGTCTGTCATTCAGAAAATGATTTCGACAAGCTTGACCCCGAAACTGCGCACAGTGAAGGTCTTGGCACTAGAATCTATCGGGCCCGACCTGGAGCAAGTTGTCAGTTTCTTGAGATGCTTTCCGTGCCTGGAGAAGCTATATATCGAGGTGATGTTCCTTTCCTGTTAAATGTTAACCATAAGGGAGTTCAATTTGTGACACCTTTTCCAAGTTTACAATGACAATGTACTACGATTTCTAAAGGTTCTTTTGGAGGATTTCAGTACATACATGCCCCCCATATTGGTTGCTTGATCCATATGGTTACAATCAATAAGCATTTCTCCTTGGATTCATCTGTACTAGTTTTCCTAGGGAACTTCTCATCCACTCCAACCTCTTGTGAAGAAGGCTACATTTTTCTAGAATGTAATCAAATGCCTATGTTAATCATGTCAGATCGAAGATGGCATGTTAGTGCATTTTACAAATCCTGCAAACCAAATAGCTAGGCCTGTAGTAATGTTCAAAACTGCATGTAGGCACTAACACGTTTTCTTCTTTTGCAGATAATATTAGGCCCAGTGGTTGATAATATGATACAGTATAGCAATCACGTCGAATGCCTAGATCTGCATCTCTCAGAAATTACTTTGAACTCCTACCGAGGGACTTTACCGGAGATTATATTCGCCAGGTTCTTTGTTCTCAGAGCAAGGGTGCCAAAGGAAATGAGGTTTGCCCTACATTTATTTTGCAAAAATGAATGGTCTCTTGATCAGCGTCGGCGCTTGTGGCATAATGGAGTAGGCTCTAAAAATGCTGAATTTCATTTTGGAACTTCAGATGACAGAGTAAGCGGAAGTCATTGGGTCAACCCCATACATGACTTCTCAGTGGCTGACCCCTTTGCAAAAATTGTGAGGTTTTGAAGCCAGATTTAGAAGCGGTGATATTAGTTTGAAACTCTCTGATATCCATGTTCAGCGCATCAGCGCGAGCGTCTGCAGTCGATGAAATGAATTTCATTTCTAATATCAGTTTGAACCTTGTAATCTTTGAATTTGAGCCATATAACACTCTGGAATTTGAACCTTGTAACATTTCGAGCTTTTGTGGTGCAATCATTGAAATGGCATCCCATGAGACTTGTATATTGATAGCACTATTTTGACCTTAATAAGCAATGGTCTTAGATTTTATTAACCATTCTCAAATCAGTTTACCTTGTCTATCTCATAGCACACGATCTGTATAGCTAACTCGACTGCGATCTTCGACATTATTGCACACAGTTGGTTTCTTCCACTGTGTGCACTAGAGAGCGCATAATTAATTATCGCACTCGAGTGTCCATCATCACCCTTCTGTAAAACTTTGACCTCATCACCCAAGGGTAAACTTATGACCGATGTCATTACACACACTTCGTTTTTACAAAGCCTTTTGCCAATAAACGCCCACGATTTGTCCCTCTTCTAGCGACGCGTGGCCAAACTAGCCGGGCGGGAATCTTGCGCGGTAAACAACGCAGTAGTGCGGGAACAGGCTCACCGACGATACATTTGGCGCCTCTTCGAGCCCACACCTGGGGTGCGGTGTTGTCAAGCGTGCACTGGATTCTGGAATCCTTCGCTATGAATGTCGTGACAAGACGTGACGATTACAGGCCGGCCGCCCCCCATTTATTACAGCGGCCATTTAACCTACCCTTCTGTATCTTCAACATTTCGATCGCGCCCCACCATTGCAATAAGCACACCCACCACGAGAAATTCTTAGAGGGTATCCTGCGCGGCTCCAATGGTGCTCTGAGCGGCTGCCAACAACGAGCAATAGTTCACCATGCATGCCGTGGTGGACACCCACAGAAGGTTCATGGACCTCTCGGTGGTGTACACCAACGACCCGGTCTGGGCGGAGCACTCCATCCACATCATGCAGTTGTTGCTTGCCAGGAGAAGTACAAGGTGGTCGGGTTCGACCTCGAGTACACCCGCGCTCGTGCCGAGTCTCGTCCCAAGGTCGTCGTCGCCCAGATGTGTGTGCGCCACCACGTCCTCGTCTACCACTACTGCCTGGCCACAAGGCCTTACGAATGTTTCGCCAGGTTTGTCAACAGCCCCGACTACATGTTTGCTACGGTGGACATCACCAATGATGTAAAGGCGCTCGAGAATTCGGGCATCGCCTGCCAGAATATTGTCGACATCCAGGGCCAATACAAGATCAGGGGTAGCAAGGAGCATGAGAAGGACTCACTGGTTCACCTCGCCGGGGCCATCATCGACCCCTACTACAGAGACATGAAGGATTCGTGCAACAAGGACAAGCATGCCTGGCACTCGGCCTGGATGGAGAAACTCGACAAAGCTCACGTCGTGTATGCGGACAAGGAGGCGTACACGAGGTACGACATATACAGGCGGATCCTTGACATGAGGAAGTCCCTCCTTCCCCAAAATGGCCAGGGATCCAGCCGGAAGCAGAGCAATGGCAAGCATGGTCGCAACAATAAGTAGATGATTAGATCCTCGTTTCTCCTGATTTAGTATGCATGTAATTGCTTTCTTTGGCGTGTGGAAATGTTATGTGTGTAGTCACTTGCGTAATTATATGCTTCATTTGGTTATGCATCAATGAGGATAATCCTCAGATCACGGAGCTAGTCCGCATCATTGCTACTAACATCTTTCAACATAGTTTTCTCTAGGAACATATCATAAATAAAACGGGGAAGCTATACGCGAGCAATTGATCTACAACATAGATATGCAAATACTATCAGGACTAAGTTCATGATAAATTTAAGTTCAATTAATCATATTACTTAAGAACTCCCACTTAGATAGACATCCCTCTAATCATCTAAGTGATCACGCGATCCATATAACCTAAACCATGTTCGATCATCACATGAGATGGAGTAGTTTTCAATGGTGAACATCACTATGTTGATCATATCTACTATATGGTTCACGCTCGACATTTTGGTGTGAGTGTTCCGAGGCCATATCTGCATATGCTAGGATCGTCAAGTTTAACCTGAGTATTCCGCGTGTGCAAAAATTGGATTGCACCCGTTGTATGTGAACGTAGAGCTTATCACACCCGATCATCACGTGGTGTCTCGGCACGACGAACTAGAACAACGGTGCATACTCAGGGAGAACACTTACACCTTGAAATTTAGTGAGAGATCATCTTATAATGCTACCATCGAACTAAGCAAAATAAGATGCATAAAGGATAAACATCACATGCAATCAATATAAGTATTATGATATGGCCATCATCTTGTGCCGTTGATCTCCATCTCCAAAGCACCGTCATGATCACCATCGTCACCGGCTTGACACCTTTGATCTCCATCGAAGCATCGTTGTCGTCTCGCCAACTATTGCTTCTACGACTATTGCTAATGCTTAGTGATAAAGTAAAGCAATTACATGGCGATTGCATTTCATACAATAAAGCGACGACCATATGGCTCCTGGCAGTTGCCGATAACTCTGTTACAAAACATGATCATCTCATACCATAAAATTTAGCATCATGTCTTGACCATATCACATCACAACATGCCCTACAAAAACAAGTTAGACATCCTATACTTTGTTGTTGCAAGTTTTACGTGGCTGCTACGGGCTGAGAAGGAACCGTTCTTACCTACGCATCAAAAACCACAACACGGTATACTGATTGCTTTTTGATCTTCAGAAAGAACCTTGTTAATTGAATCCGATTCAACTAAAGTTGGAGAAACAAACACCCACTAGCCACCTGTGTGCGAAGCACGTCGATAGAACCAGTCTCGCATAAGCGTACGCGTAATGTCGGTCTGAGCCGCTTCATTCAACAATACCGCTGAATCAAGAATAAACTAGTGACGGCAAGCAATATGTATATACCCACGCCCACAACTCCTTTGTGTTCTACTTGTGCATATAAATCTACGCATAGACCTGGCTCGGATGCCACTGTTGGGGAACACAGTAATTTCAAAAAAAATCCTACGCACACGCAAGATCCATCTAGGTGATGCATAGCAATGAGAGGGGAGAGTGTTGTCCACGTACCCTTGTAGACCGTAAGCGGAAGCGTTATGACAACGCGGTTGATGTAGTCGTACGTCTTCACGATCCGACCGATCCTAGCACCGAAGGTATGGCACCACCGCGATCTGCACACGTTCAGCTCGGTGACGTCCCATGAACTCTAGATCCAGCTGAGGTCAAGGGAGAGTTTCGTCAGCATGATGGCGTGATGACGGTGATGATGAAGTTACCAACGCAGGGCTTCGCCTGAGCACTACAACGATATGACCGAGGTGGAAATCTGTGGAGGGGGGCACCGCACACGGCTAAACAATCAACTTGTGTGTCTATGGGGTGGCCCCCTCCCCGTATATAAAGGAGTGGAGGAGGGGAGGGCTGGCCCTCTCATGGCACGCCCATGGGGGGAGTCCTACTCCCGGTGGGAGTAGGATTCCCCCTTCCCTTGTTGGAGTAGGAGAGAAAGGAAGGGGGAGAGAGGGAAGGAAAGGGGGGCCGCCCCCCACCCATTTCGGCTTGGGCTTGGGGGGCGCGCCCTCCACCTTGCCTCCTCCTCCTCTCTCCCACTAAGGTCCAATAAGGCCCATTGACTCTCCGGGGGGTTTGGCCCAAACTCCCGGAACCATTCTGATGTCCAAACATAGCCTTCTAATATATCAATCTTTATGTCTCGACCATTTCGAGACTCCTCATCATGTCCATGATCACATCCGGGACTCCGAACTACCTTTGGTACATCAAAACACATAAACTCATAATACCGATCATCATCGAACATTAAGCATGCGGACCCTACGGGTTCGAGAACTATGTAGACATGATCGAGACTCATCTCCGATCAATAACCAATAGCGGAACCTGGATGCTCATATTGTCTCCTACATATTCTATGAAAATCTTTATCGGTCAAACTGCATAACAGCATACGTTGTTCCCTTTGTCATCGGTATGTTACTTTCCTGAGATTCGATCGTTGGTATCATTATACCTAGTTCAATCTCGTCACCGGCAAGTCTCTTTACTTGTTCCATAATGCATCATCCCGTGACTAACTCATTAGTTATATTGCTTGCAAGGCTCATAGTGATGTGCATTACCGAGAGGGCCCAGAGATACCTCTCCGACAATCGAAGTGACAAATCCTAATCTTGATCTATGCCAACTGAACAAACATCATTGGAGACACCTGTAGAGCATCTTTATAATCACCTAGTTATGTTGTGACGTTTGATAGCACACAAGGTGTTCCTCCGGTATTTGGGAGTTGCATAATCTCATAGTCCGAGGAACATGTATAAGTCATGAAGAAAGCAATAGCAATAAACTACGGGTGAGAAAGTCTCATTGTAGTCAACCCCTTGAACTTGTCCAAAACACTTTTGTGACAAGTCAAGCTTTGTAGATGGTGACATTACCATCAGTGTCTGTCTTCTTCTTGAAGATCCATTTATTCTCAATGGCTTGCCGATCATCGGCCAAGTCCACTAAAGTGCATACTTTGTTCCCATACATGGATCCTATCTCAGATTTCATGGTCTCAAGCCATCTATCAGAATCTGGGCTCATCATAGCTTCCTCATAGTTCTTAGGTTCGCCATGGTCTAGTAACATGACTTTCGGGACATGATTACCGTACCACTCCGGTGCGGAACATGCTCTGTTCGACCTACGAGGTCCAGTAGTAACTTGATCTGAAGTTTCATGATCATCATCATTAGCTTCCTCTCTAGTTGGTGTAGGCATCATGGGAACAGATTTCTCTAATGTGCTACCTTCCAATTCGAGAGAAGGTACAATTACCTCATCAAGTTCTACTTTCCTCCCACTCACTTATTTTGAGAGAAACTCCTTCTCTAGAAAGGATCCATTCTTAGCAACAAAGATCTTGCCTTCCACTACTGCAGGATGCTGGTAACACGACACTACGATCAGAGACCCTTCGACGAAACTGTGTGCGATGCAATAATCGCAAACGGTGGTGTAAAAAAACTAGTCAAAAAAGGTGCAAAACATTTGCGATGACAGATGTATCAAACACGGTTCAGATTTTAGTTGCGTGTGCGATGCGGGGCATACGGTTTAGTTCAATGATCTGTTTTTGATGAGGAGGAATAAAAGAAACGGTCAGCCAGATGAAGGTGTGTGCGATATACAACATACGGTTCACTCGGATGAACTGTTTGTGATTAGGCAACACAAAAGAAACGTTCAGCCAGATCAAGGTGTGTGCGATATATGGCATGCGGTTCACTCTGATGAACTGTTTGCTTTGAGACAAGAGAGCAGAAATGGTTCAATATAACAAGATGTGTGTGATACATGGCAAACAAGTCTGTAATCGGAAACGTGTGGGAAGACCGATAACAACACAAACGATTCCTGTTAACAAGTCGTATGTTGTGACCAAACGATTGCTGGTATACAATTGTCAGTGATTGATGAAATCATCACCGACGGGTTCCATTGTTTAGTCCGTGTGCGATGTGATTTGCTCTGTCTACAGAGAATCAACATATATACTTAAAAAGACAGCATTGCAAAACCAAATTAAGCATACAATTACACAAGTGACTACACACATAACATTTCCACATAACAAAGTAAGCAATTACATGCATACTAAACTAGGAGAAATGAGGATCTAATCATCTACTTCTTGTTGGGACGACGCTTGCCATTGCTCTGCTTTCGGCTGGATCCTTTGTTGTTTTGGGGAAGGAGGCACTTCCTCATGTCAACGATCTGCCTGTACATGTCATAGCTTGTGTATACACCTCCTTGGCCACATACACGACATGAGCTTTGTCGAATTTCTTCATCCAGGCCGAGTGCCAGGCATGCTTCTCCTTGTTGCAGGAATTCTTCATGTCTTTCTCCTCCACATAGGCAAAATTGCCATGTAAGCAGGCTATAAGCCCACTATTGTAGTACTTGTTCTTAGCGGCGTGGCAGACCAACCATGTGGGGTGCGAAGTGGCTTCGCTCGTGTGGGGGACGGAGGCCATCCCACGTGGGCGTTAGGTCTGAGAGGTCGGCCTTGTCGTCAGTGTGTGACCTCTATGGCAACCGTTCGCTCCCCACTAGCCTCTTCATGTACCGTGGCAACCGCCCACCACCTCTTCGTGTACCAAAAACGACCCCTTTATTCTTGCCCTGATCTGAAAGATGACGTGGTGGAGGAACTCATTGATCGGTGCGATGTCATCACCTCGGCTAGCATGGCAGGTTCGTTCAAGTCCATTCTCGACTCAACAAATAACATCATTGAAAAGAACCCAAGGGTTCAGGAGCGGTTTGATCTCCCCTATCTTCTTTGCCATGATGTTGGTCGCCGGCGTGGGGACGACGGAAGCCTCGCCTTGTGCAAGTTGATCACTTGAGGGTAACGCTTGGGTAGGTGCAAATGGAGATTGGGTTGTTTATATTGGGTATAACTGTGAGTGAGAACTTGTGAATGTGTACACTCGTCACCGGGTTCCACTTCCAAAAATCACATACTGCCCTGAGGTTGAGCACATACATGATCTACGTACGTTCAAATACGATCATGGCGATTGTCGTCTCCAGAAGATAGCAATTTGTCGAGTTCCCAACCACTCTTGGGATTACAGGAACTATGGAGTTGTTGCTATCTTCGACAAGCTTGTTGCCGCCCTTACTTCCACGCCTCGATGGATATTGCTCAAAAATCAATTTTTGTACATGGATGAGTACTGTGATGCAATTCAATACAAGGGTCTTGTGTTTGCTACCACCACTCGTGGCACAGTTTTTGTTGGGAACGTAGCATGCAATTTCAAAAAAAAATCCTACGATCACGCAAGATCTATCTAGGAGATGCATAGCAACGAGAGGGGGAGAGTGTGTCCACGTACCCTCATAGAACGAAAGCGAAAGCATTAGTTTAATGTGGTTGATGTAGTCGAGAGTCTTCTCGATTCAACCAATCAAGTACCAAACGTACGACACCTTTGAGTTCAGCACACATTTAGCTTGATGACGTCCCTCGAACTCTTGATCCAGCAAAGTGTCGAGGGAGAGTTTCGTCAGCACGCGACATGGTGATATTGATGGTGAAGTGATCCGCGCAGGGCTTCGCCTAAGCACTACGACAATATGACTGGAGGAGTAAACAGTGGAGGGGGCACCGCACACGGCTAAGAACAATTGATGTGCCTTCCTGCCCCCATATATAAAGGAGGAGAGGGGAGGAGGCCAGCCTAGGCACGCCCCAAGTGGGCAGGAGTCCTACTAGGATTCTAAGTCCAATTCGGACCCCCTTCCTTTTACCAGAGAGGGAAAGGGGGAAGGAGAGGGAGAAGGAGAAGGAAAAGGGGGGCGCCGCCCCCTTCCCCACTCCAATTCGGACCCCTTCCAAGTGGGGGGGCGTGCCAGCCCCTTGTGGGCTGGTGTGCCTCCCTCCCAAGGCCTATGTGGCCCATTACTTCCCCCGCGGGGTTCTGGTAACCCTCGATACTCCGATAAATACCCGAAACACTCCGGAACCATTCCGGTGTCCGAATACTATCGTCCAATATATGAAGCTTTACCTCTCGGCCATTTCGATACACCTCGTCATGTCCGTGATCTCATCCGAGACTCCGAACAATCTTCGTTCACCAAAACACATAACTCATACAAATCGTCATCGAACGTTAAGCGTGCGGACCCTACGGGTTCGAGAACTATGTAGACATGACCGAGACACCTCTTAGGTCAATAACCAATAGCGGAACCTCGATGCTCATATTGGTTCCTACATATTCTACGAAGATCTTTATCGGTCAAACCATAATGACAACATACGTCATTCCCTTTGTCATTGGTATGTTACTTGCCCGAAATACGATCGTCGGTATCTTCATACCTAGTTCAATCTTGTTCCGGCAAGTCTCTTTACTCGTTTTGTAATGCATCAACCCGTAACTAACTCATTAGTCACATTTCTTGCAAGGCTTATCATGATGTGCATTATCGAGAGGGCCCAGAGATACCTCTCCGATACTCGGAGTGACAAATCCTAATCTCGATCTATGCCAACCCAACAAACACCTTCGGAGATACCTATAGAGCATCTTTATAATCACCCAATTACGTTGTGACATTTGATAGCACACAAGGTATTCCTATGGTTGGCATGCTTAATTATGCATGCCTAGGCTTTGATCTGAATTATGGGGAGCCTATCTCGTATTTGGTAGAAGGGTTACAAAAATGTAAACAATCCGTCGTTGGTTGCCGACCAATTATTCTCTTAAGAATGTTAGCCTTCGGCTTCACCCATCTGAGGTACAGATCCAGATTACCCGGTTGTAACAATCGCCGAGGTACTCCCATTACACCCTGGCCGAACATACAGGAATGTACTAAACACAGGAACCAGGTGCTACCTTGAGCATGCGTTGGTTTTCCCTTGAAGAGGAAAGGGTGATGCGGCAAAGTAGCGTAAGTATTTCCCTCAGTTTTTGAGAACCAAGGTATCAATCCAGTAGGAGACAACACACAAGTCACCTAGTACCTGCACAAACAATCAAGAACCTTGCAACCGACACGATAAAGGGGTTGTCAATCCCTTAAAGGTCACTTGCGAAAGTGAGATCTGGTAGAGATCATAAGATAAATATTTTTGGTATTTTGTTGTATAGATTGGAAAATAAAGATTGCAAAATAGTAAACGAGATGCGATAAGAAAAGAGATACAATATAATAAGAAAGAGACCCATGGCCATATGTTTCACTAGTGGCTTCTCTCAAGATAGCATGTATTATGCTGGGTGAACAAATTACTGCCGACCAATTGATAGAGAAGTGCATAGTTATGAAGGTATCTAAGGCAATGATCATGAATATAGGCATCACGTCCGTGTCAAGTAGATCGAAACGATTCTGCATCTACTACTATTACTTCACACACAGATCGCTATCCAGCATGCATCTAGAGTATTAAGTTCATAAGAACAGAGTAACGCTTTAAGCAAGATGACATGATGTAGATGGATAAACTCAAGCAATATGACATAAACCCCATCATTTTATCCTCGATGGCAACAATACAATACGTGCCTTGTTGCCCCTACTGTCACTGGGAAAGGACACCGCAAGATTGAACCCAAAGCTAAGCACTTCTCCCATTGCAAGAAAGATCAATCTAGTATGCCAAACTAAACTGGTAATTTGAAGAGACTTGCAAAGATATCAAATCATGCATATAAGAATTCAGAGAAGAATCAAATAATATTCATATATAATCAAGTTCATAAACCCACAATTCATCGGATCTCGGCAAACACACCGCAAAAGAGTATTACATCGAATAGATCTCCAAGAACATCGAGGAGAACTTTGTATTGAAGATCAAAGAGAGAGAAGAAGCCATCTAGCTAATAACTATGGACCCGAAGGTCTATGGTAAACTACTCACGCTTCATCAGAGAGGCTATGGTGTTGATGTAGAAGCCCTCCGCGATCGATTCCCCCTCCGGCAAATCACCGGAAAAGCCCCCAAGATGGGATCTCACGGGTACAGAAGGTTGCGGCGGTGGAAAAGTGGTTTCGTGGCTCCCCCTGATTTTTCTAGGGTATAAGAGTATATATAGGCGAAAGAAGTATGTTGGTGGAGCTCCGTGGGGCCCACGAGGGTGGGGGCGCACCTACCCCCTAGGCGCGCCCTCCTATCTCGTGGCCGCCTCACGGAGTTCCAGACTTCCACTCCATGTATCCTAGCTTGCTTTCGGTCTAAGAAAGATCATGGTGAAGGTTTCATTCCGTTTGCATTCCGTTTGGTACTCCTTTTCTGCGAAACACTGAAATAGGCACAAAAACAAAAACTGGCACTGGGCCGCCGGTTAATAGGTTAGTCCCAAAAATAACATAAAAGAGCATATTAAAGCCCATTAAACATCCAAAACAGATAATATAATAGCATGGAACAATCAAAAATTATAGATACGTTGGAGACGTATCACCAGGCAACCCAGTTTAGCAAAAAGTTAAGTCATAGAGGTGCATATAATGGCAAAAAATGTTTAGAGCGAACGACGTAAGCAATGGGAGCAACAAGCTTTTAGTAATAAGCTTCGTCAAAGAAGCCCCCAGTTATAATGGGGTGTATACATTTAAAGATGTGTACCCCTAACAGTTCGGTAGATCCGAACATACCCTGGGATATAGAAAGGAAAAATAAAAGAGAAAAGGAGAAAAAGGAGCCTATTCAAAGAAAAATAGAAAAGGGTGCGGCCGAACTATCCGTAGAATCGTCGGAGCCGAACAACGTTCCATGGATTCGGCTCAAGGCGATTATCCGATGCATTACGAAGGCGATAGGCTCCTCCTATGAGAACTTCATCTATGATGAAGGCCCCCTCCCATTTTGGTTTGAGCTTATACTTCTTCTCTCGGAGACGCAAGACGAGGTCGCCGACATTGTATGTCTTGGCCCGCACTTCTCTACTTTGGTATCGCGTGGTCTGTTGCTGATAAAATGCGGAACGGGCTTGTGCAATATCGCACTCCTCTTCCAGGCCGTCTAGGTCGTCCTGCCGATTGAGCTCAGCTTCTCTCTCTTTGTACATGCACACTCGAGGTGAGTCATGAATAATGTCGCAGGGCAGGACTGCTTCTACGCCGTACACCATGAAGAAAGGTGTGTATCTGGTCGTTCGATTAGGCATAGTCCGCAACCCCCAGAGCATGAAATCGAGTTCCTCCACCCAGTGCTTATCTTACTCTTGTAGGGAGCGCACCAGTCTGGGTTTAATGCCGCTCATTATCAGGCCATTGGCCCGTTCAACCTGACCGTTAGTTTGAGGGTGGTAGACTGATAGCGGCTTGAAGCTACGTCGGTATTTCCCCAAAGAGGAAGGGATGATGCAGCACAACAACGGTAGGTATTTTCCTCAGTGATGAAACCAAGGCTATCGAACCAGTAGGAGAACCAAGCAACAATACGTAAACGGCACCTGCACACAAATAACAAATACTCGCAACCCGATGTATTAAAGGGGTTGTCAATCCCTTTCGGGCAACGGTGCCAGAAATTGGCAAAACGGACGTTAATAAATTGTAGTAGATTGATAGATCGAATGCCAAATAAAATAAATAAGAATAAATTGTAGCAAGGTATTTTTGTATTTTTGGGTTTAAAAGATGTAAAAATAAAAGGCAAATAAAATATATCGTGAAGGCAAATAATATGAGAAAGAGACCTGAGGCCCGTAGGTTTCACTAGTGGCTTCTCTCGAGAAAAATAACAAACAGTGGGTAAACGAATTACGGTTGGGCAATTGATAGAACTTCAAATAATCATGACGATATCCAGGCAATGATCTTTATATAGGCATCACGTCCAAGATTAGTAAACCGACTCCTGCCTGCATCTACTACTATCACTCCACACATCGACCGCTATCCAGCATGCATCTAGTGTATTAAGTTCATGGAGAAACAGAGTAATGCAATAAGAACGATGACATGATGTAGACAAGATCTATTTATGTAGAAATAGACCCACCGTTTTATCCTTAGTATCAACGATACATACGTGTCGGTTCCCCTTCTGTCACTAGGATCATGCACTATAAGATCGAACCCACTACATAGCACCTCTTCCCATTGCAAGATAAATAGATCAAGTTGGCCAAACAAAACCCAAATATCGGAGAAGAAATACGAGGCTATAAGAAATCATACATATAAGAGATCAAAGAAACTCAAATAACTTTAATGGATAAAAATAGATAGATCTGATCATAAACTCAAAGTTCATCGAATTCCAACAAACACACCGCAAAGAGTTACATCATATGGATCTCCAAGAGACCATTGTATTGAGAATGAAACGAGAAAGAGGAAGCCATCTAGCTACTAACTACAGACCCGAAGGTCTACAAAGAACTACTCACGCATTATCGGAGAGGCACCAATGGAAGTGGTGAACCCCTCCGTGATGGTGTCTAGATTGTATCTGGTGGTTATGGACTCTGCAGCGGCTGTAATTGATTTTCGTCGACTCCCCTAGGGTTTCTGGAATATTGGGGTATTTATAGAGCAAAGAAGCGGTCCGCGGGGCACTCGAGGTGGGCACAACCCACCAGGGCGCTCCTGGCCCTCCAGGCGCACCCTCATGTGTTGTGCTCCCCTCGAAGCACCCCCAGGCGCTTCTCCGGCCCATTGGATGTCTTCTGGTCCAAAAAAATCCACAAAAAGTTTCGCTGTGTTTGGACTCCATTTGGTATTGATTACCGCCGATGTAAAAAACATGCAAAAAACAGCAACTCGCACTTGGCACTATGTCAATAGGTTAGTACCAAAAAATGACTATAAAATGATTATAAAACATCCAAGAATGATAATACAACAACATGGAACAATAAAAAATTATAGATACATTGGAGGCGTATCACTCCCCCCCCCCCCTTACCAAAAGCCACATTTCCCCTATTTCCGCCTTCCTTTCCAAGTTGAAACCTTCACTCCTTGCTTGGAGCACCGCCTCCTCGACGGCGACCCTCCTTCACGCTACTCGGCCTTGCCTATCCAGGTAGGCAATCCACACCCGACCCCCATCCTCCTCCTCCTTCCAGATCCCACATGCCCCGACCGCCGGCGCGACACCTTCCACCCAAATCACCGACCCCTCCACCAAATAAGCGCCGCCCTAAGCCATGGTGCACGTAGTATAGCCAGGATCTCAAGGAGCATTTGGCAGTGGAGAAGCAAATTGTGGTCGCATGCGCGGATGAGGTCGCGATGGTTGCCATTCGTGCCGACCCCTAGATCTTGGAGGAGCACCTCCCCGTCAAGGCCACCGTCGACGCGGTTGGCTGCTTTAAACGACAGTTCGAGGCGTTTTCTCGAGGCCACCCTCGGTGCCTTCGATGAAGACTACGAGGTGTTTTCTGAGCATGCATGTGCTTACCTCATCTCGAGAGACAACAGGTTGGTTCCCGCAGCGGCTCAGGAAACTCACCACTACGATGAGGGCACCCACGATGTGGAGGCCTCACCCTCTTCCATGTCCAAGGAGCCAAACATCATTGATATCTCCGACAATGAGGAGTAGCTTATCTTATTAGTTCACTATAAGGACCCATGTTCAGTTTGCTAGCTACTGCCTTTCCTTACCAAATTCTAGTGAATTGTGCTATCTAGTTTGACCATGTAATCTGTTGCTCTAGTGTATACGTTCTATATGTCGTGCAATGTGGTGCTCACTTATTAACTGTTGGTTAATTAGTTGTCGTGTTCAGTTAACTGTTTGGTTCAATTCTGCAAATGTGAAGTTCAATTCTTTAGGGTGCAATTTTGTATTGTTTTCCATGTGAGAAATAAATCGAATTTTTCTTTACAAAATACATGAGAAACAAATATAATTTTTATATTTCCAAGTTGTCAAGCATGATTGGTTTGGTTAACTGTCTGATCTTCTAGTATGTTATACATTGTGCAATGTGATGCTCAGTTAACATTTGGTTCATTTCTTGTGGTGTTTAGTTAACTGTTTGGTTCAATTCTGCAATGTGATATTCAATTTTTATGGGTGCATTCTGTTATTGTATACCATGCAAGAAACAAATCGAATTTGCTGTAGTAAATATAGGAGAAATAAATACAATTGCTATAGTTCCAAGTTGTTAAGCATGCTTGGTTTGGTTAACTGTATGATCTTCTATTAGCAGTATGTTATATTGTGCAATGTGGTGCTTAGTTAACGTTAGTTCAGTTGTTGTGGTGTTTAGTTAATTGCTTCGTTCAAGTCTGCAATGCGATGTTCAATTGTTGTGGGTGCATTCTGTTATTGTAATCCATGTGAGAAATAAATCGAATTTGGCTATACTAAATACATGAGAAACAAACACAATTCCTGTATTTGAGAGTTGTTAAGCATGCTTGGTTTAGTTAACTATCTGATCTTCTATTAGGAGTATGTTATATTGTGCAATGTGGTGCTCAGTTAATGTTTGGTTCATTTGTTGTAGTGCTTAGTTAACTGCTTGGTTCAATTCTGCAACCTCGATTCATCAGAATAAATCGAATTTGGCTGCACTTAATACACGAGAAACATATACAAGTGCTATATTTCCTAATTCTTAATCATGCTTGGTTTGGATAAATGGGTTTTCCATGTGGCTTGAATTAATCTGATGAATCTGCAATGTGCTTATTTTTCATCAACATATTTTACTGATAGTATGCGAACCCTTACTTAACCTGACAACTAACTACTTTATATGTGTTGCAGGGAAACAATGGGAATCACTGAGGTTTACAATCGAGGTTAGCACGTGCATGGTCCGTTGTCTAATAGCACATTATTGTGCAATTGCAGGAACCATTCTAATATTTAGGTTTTTAACAATTTGGTCTTGCACATGTAGGTCCTGCTGCTAGAGGTTTTGACCCACTGTCCGACCCTTTTTGCATATGAGGAAATGAGTTGTCCATGAATATCAATCAAGTCAAGAAACTCAGAAAGATTGTTAGGATAAAGAAATTAGCGACAAAAAACAAAAAAATCTTTGGCTGCACAATGAAGAAGACATCAGTTCACTACAAGATGGTACTAACTATTATACCTTGCCTTTTTTATTCCTTTGCCCCATTTCCAATATAGAGAAAATATTTATGCACATCCTTGTTTTCACGCCTTTCCAAAGCTGTTCACTAATGATTGCCTCTCAAACCACCTCTATGTCCAGGAGGTGTTTTCACACAACACCCATGGTTCAATATTGAAGTGTTCCTGAAGAGGACGAAGGATGTACGGTCAATCATCCACAGGCACTGGCCTAAAGTTGCAAAGACCTTCAACATGAATGAAGGCTCAACATTCACCTTGCACTTCAGCAGTTTTCCAGATGAGATGCATTTGTCTATGTACCGTCTATGAGGCTAATTTCGAAAGGTTCTAGATGTTGCATGTGAAAGTTGGTGCTCGTTCAATTGTGTAATGGGGTAGCTGAGTGCTGAAGCTATATCATGTTGTACTCGGGTGTATTTCAATTATGAAGTCTTGCTTCCTTAATATGGAAATGAAATATATTATATGCTTAATATGAATTCCAATTAGATTAATAAATGAATTATTAATAATAGGGTAATTATATTGCAAACGGTTATTGAGAAAACACCGTGGGCGATGACCTCAGGCAACGCACACATTTTCTACGAACAAACCGTGTTGGATCAATGAACAATCACATATGACATTCTCTTGAAAGCTGTTTGCTTTAGGCCACCATGCGCAAACATTTTCCTTGGAGCAACTGTGTGAGATGTATATACGAACGGAAACATTTAGCGGGGACTGACTGTGTGGGATGTACTTACGACCGGAAACGATTTCGCCTGTATAATTGTATTTTTTAGCACTACTGTACATATATGTTGGGAACGCAGTATTTCAAAAAAATTCCTATGATCACGCAAGATCTATCTAGGTGTTGCATAGCAACAAGAGGGGAGAGTGTGTCCACATACCCTCATAGACCAAAAGCGGAAGCGTTTAGTAACGCGGTTGATGTAGTCGAACGTCTTCACGATTCAACCGACCCAAGCACCGAATGTACGGCACCTCCATGTTCAGCACACGTTCAGCTCGATGACGTCCCTCGAGCTCTTGATCCAGTTGAGGACGAGGGAGAGTATCGTCAGCACGACGGTGTGTTGATGGTGATGATGAAGTTACCGGCGCAGGGCTTCGCCTAAGCACTACAACGATATGACCGAGGTGTGTAACTGTGGAGGGGGGCACCGCAGAAGGCTAAGAGAACACAAGGTGTACCTTTCGGGTTCCCCCTCCCATGTATATAAAGTGGGGAGAAGAGGAGGCCGGCCCAAGGGGGCGTGCCAAGGGGGGGGGGGCTTGGACTCCCGGTCCAAGTAGGATTAGGCCCCCTCCTTTCCTTTCCGGAGAAGGGGGGGAAGGGGAAAGAGGTGGAGGAGAAGAAGGAAAGGGGGGCCGCCCCCCCCAACCCTAGTCCAATTCGGTTTGGGCTTGGGGGGCTTGCGCGTCCACCTGGCCGCTGCCTGCTCTCTCCACTAGGTCCCATGAAGGCCCATTAACCCCCCGGGCGTTCCGGTAACCCCCCGGTACTCCGACAAATGTCCGAACCTTTTTGAAACCACTCCTGTGGCCAAACATAACCTTCCAATATATCAATATTTACGTCTCGACCATTTCGAGACTCCTCGTCATGTCCGTGATCTCATCTGGGACTCCGAACAAACTTCGGTTCACCAAATCACATAACTCATAATACAAATCGTCAATGAACGTTAAGCGTGCGGACCCTACGTGTCCGACAACTATGTAGACATGACCGAGACACATCTCCGGTCAATAATCAATGGCGGAACCTGGATGCTCATATTGGATCCTACATATTCTATGAAGATCTTTATCGGTCAAACAGCATAACAACATACGTTATTCCCTTTGTCATCGGTATGTTACTTGCCCGAGATTCGATCGTCGGTATCCTCATACCTAGTTCAATCTTGTTGCCAACAAGTCTCTTTACTTGTTTCGTAATGCATCATCCTGCAACTAACTCATTAATCACATTGCTTGCAAGGCTTATAGTGATGTGCATTACCGAGAGGGCCCAGAGATACCTCTCCGATACACAGAGTGACAAATCCTAATCTCGATCTATGCCAACTCAACAAACACCATTCAAGACACCTCTAGAGCATCTTTATAATCACCTAGTTACGTTGTGACGTTTAATAGCACACAAAGTGTTCCTCCATATGGGGGAACGCGGTAATTTCAAAAAAAAATCCTACGCACAGGCAAGATCCATCTAGGTGATGCATAACAACGAGAGGGGAGAGTGTTATCCACGTACCCTCGTAGACCGTAAGTGGAAGCGTTATGACAACACGGTTGATGAAGTCGTATGTCTTCACGATCCGACCGATCCTAGCACCGAAGGTACGACACCTCCGCGAGCAACGCAGGGCTTCGCCTAAGCTCTACAATGATATGACCGAGGTGGAAATCTGTGAAGGGGGCACCACACATGGCTAAACAATCAACTTGTGTGTCTATGGGATGCCCCCCTCCCCCATATATAAGGAGGGGAGGAGGAGGAGGGCTGGCCTCAAGGGGCGCGCCCAAAGCGAGGATTCCTACTCCTAGTAAGAGTAGGTTTCCCCCTTTCCTAGTCCAAGTAGGAGAAGAAGGAAGGAGAGGGAGAGGGAGAAGGAAAGAGGGGGCCGCCGCCCCCTCCTAGTCCAATTCAGATCAGACCATGGGGGGGGGGGCGGCCACCCCTTGAGGCCCTTCTCTCCTTTCCCGTATGGCCCATTAAGGCCCAATACTTCCCCCCGCGAATTTCCGTAACTCACCGGTACTCTAAAAAATACCCGAATCACTCGGAACCTTTCCGATGTCCAAACATAGCCTTCTAATATATCAATCTTTATGTCTCGACCATTTCGAGACTCCTCATCATGTCCATGATCACATCCGGGACTCCGAACTACCTTTGGTACATCAAAACACATAAACTCATAATATCGATCGTCATCGAACATTAAGCGTGCGGACCCTACGGGTTCGAGAACTATGTAGACATGATCGAGACTCATCTCCGATCAATAACCAAGAGCGGAACCTGGATGCTCATATTGTCTCCTACATATTCTATGAAAATCTTTATCGGTCAAACTGCATAACAGCATACGTTGTTCCCTTTGTCATCGGTATGTTACTTTCCCGAGATTCGATCGTCGGTATCATCATACCCAGTTCAATATCGTCAACGGCAAGTCTCTTTACTCATTCTGTAATCCAACATCCCACAACTAAATCATTAGTCACATTGCTCGCAAGGCTTATAGTGATGTGCATTACCGAGAGGGCCTAGAGATACCTCTCCGACAATCGGAGTGACAAATCCTAATCTTGATCTATGCCAACTCAACAAACACCATCGGAGACACCTGTAGAGCATCTTTATAATCACCCAGTTACGTTGTGACGTTTGATAGCACACAAGGTGTTCCTCCGGTATTTGGGAGTTGCATAATCTCATAGTCAGAGGAACATGTATAAGTCATGATGAAAGCAATAGCAATAAAACTAAACGATCATTTATGCTAAGCTAACAGATGGGTCTTGTCCATCATATCATTCTATAATGATGTGATCTCGTTCATCAAATGACAACACGTGTCTATGGTCAGGAATCTTAACCATCTTTGATTAACGAGCTAGTCAAGTAGAGGCATACTAGGGACACTCTATTTTGTCTATGTATTCACACATGTACTAAGTTTATGATTAATAAAATTCTAGCATGAATAATAAACATTTATCATGATATAAGGAAATACAAATAACAACTTTATTATTGCCTCTAGGGCATATTTCCTTCAGTCTCCCACTTGCACTAGAGTCAATAATCTAGTTCACATCACCATGTGATTTAACACCAATATAGTTCACATCTTTATGTGATTAGTCCACATCTCCATATGACTAATACCCAAAGGGTTTACTAGAGTCAATAATCTAGTTCACATCGCTATGTGATTAACACCCAAAGAGTGATCATGTTTTGCTTGTGAGAGAAGTTTAGTCAACGTGTCTGCCACATTTAGAGCGGTATGCATTTTGCAAATTTTCTATGTCTACAATGCTCTGCACGGAGCTACTCTAGCCAATCGCTCACACTTTCAATATGTATCTAGATCGAGACTTAGAGTCATCCAGATCGGTGTCAAAGCTTGCATCGACGTAACTCCTTACGACGAACTCTTTGTCACCTCCATAACCGAGAAACATTTACTTATTCCACTAAGGATAATTTTGACCATTGTTCAGTGATCCACTCCTGGATCACAATTGCACCCTCTTTCCAAACTCATGGTGAGGTACACAATAGGTCTGGTACACATCATAGCATACTTTATAGAACCTATGACTGAGGCATAGGGAATGGCTTTTCATTCTCTTTCTATTTTCTGCCGTGGTCGGGTTTTGAGTCTTTACTCAACTTCACACCTTGCAACACAGGCAAGAACTCCTTCTTTGACTGTTCCATTTTGAACTACAAAAACTTGTCAAGGTATGTACTCATTGAAAAAACATTATCAAGCGTCTTGTTCTATCTCTTTAGATCTTGATGCTCAATATGTAAGTAGCTTCACCAAGGTCTTTCTTTGAAAAATTCATTTCAAACAATCCTTTGTGCTTTCCAGAAAATTCTACATTATTTCTGATCAACAATATGTCATTCACATATACTTATCAGAAATGCTGTAGTGCTCCCACTCACTTTCTTTTAAATACAGGCTTCACCGCAAGTCTGTATAAAACTAAATGCTTTGATCAACTCATCAAAGCGTATATTCCAGCTCTAAGATGTTTGCACCAGTCCATAGATGGATCGCTGGAGTTTGCACACTTTGTTAGCACCTTTAGTATTGAAAAAACCTTCTAGTTGCATCATATACAAATCTTCTTTAGTAATTCCTTTAAGGAATATAGTTTTGATATCCATTTGCTAGATTTCATAAAATGCGGCAATTGCTAACATGATTCGGACAAACTTTTAAGCATCGATACGAGTGAGAAATTCTCATCGTAGTCAACACCTTGAACTTGTCGAAAACATTTTTGCGTCAATTCGAGCTTTGTAGAGAGTAACACTACTATCAGCGTTCGTCTTCCTCTTGAAGATCCATTTGTTCTGAATGGCTCACCGATCATCGGGCAAGTTAATCAAAGTCCATACTTTGTTCTCAAACATGGATCCCATCTCAGATTTCATGGCCTTAATCCATTTCGCGAAATCTGGGCTCATCATCGCTTCCTCATAGTTCGTAGGTTCGTCATCGTCTAGTAACATGACTTCCAGAACAGGATTACTGTACCACTCTGGTGCGGAACGTACTCTGGTTGACCTTGGAGGTTCGGTAGTAACTTGATCTGAAGTTTCATGATCATCATCATTAACTTCCTCACTAATTGGCGTGGGCATCACTGGAACTGATTTCTGTGATGAACTACTTTCCAATTCGGGAGAAGGTACAATTACCTCATCAAGTTCTACTTTCCTCCCACTCACTTCTTTCGAGAGAAAACTCCTTCTCTAGAAAGGATCCACTCTTAGCAACAAAGATCTTGCCTTTGGATCTGTGATAGAAGGTGTACCCAACAGTTTCTTTTGGGTATCCTATGAAGACACACTTCTCAGATTTGGGTTTGAGCTTATCAGGCTGAAACTTTTTCACATAAGCATCGCAACCCCAAACTTTAAGAAACGACAACTTAGGTTTCTTGATAAACCACAGTTCATATGGTGTCATCTCAACGGGTTTTTAGACGGTGCCCTATTTAACGTGAATGCAGCTGTCTCTAATGCATAACCCCAAAACGATAGTGGTAAATCGGTAACAGACATCATAGACCGCACCATATCTAATAAAGTACAGTTATGACGTTCGGACACACCATTACGATGTGGTGTTCCAGGTGGCATGTGTTGTGAAACTATTCGACATTGTTTCAACTGAAGGCCAAACTCGTAACTCAAATATTTCGTCTTTGCGATCAGATCGTAGAAACTTTATTTTCTTGTTACGATGATTCTCCACTTCACTATGAAATTCTTTGAACTTTTGAGACATTTCAGACTTGTGTTACATTAAGTAGATATACTCATATCTGCTCAAATCATCTGTGAATTCCGAAAATAATGATACCCGCTGCGAGCCTTAACAGTCATCGGACCGCATACATCGGTATGTATTATTTCCAATAAATCAGTGGCTCGCTCCATTGTTCCGGAGAACGGAGTCTTAGTCATCTTGCCCATGAGGCATGGTTCACAAGCATCAAATGATTCACAATCAAGTGATTCCAAAAGTCCATCAACATGGAGTTTCTTCATGCACTTTACACCAATATGACCTAAACAGAAGTGCCACATATAACTTGCACAATCATTATTAACTTTGCGTCTTTTGGCTTCGATATTATGAATATGTGTATCACTATGATCGAGATTCAAAAAACCATTTATATTGAGTGTATGACCATAGAAGGTTTTATTCATGTAAATAGAACAACAATTATTCTTTGACTTAAATGAATAACTGTATTGCAATAAACATGATCCAATCATATTTATGCTCAACACAAACACCAAATAACATTTATTTTAGGTTCAACACTAATCCCGCAGGAAAAGGGAGTGTGCGATGGTGATCTTATCAACCTTGGAATCACTTCCAACACACAGGGTCACCTTGCCCTTAACTAGTCTCTGTTCATTTTGCAACTCCTGTTTCGAGTTACTAACCTTAGCAACTAAATCGGTATCAAATACCCTGGGGTTACTATGAACACTAGTAAAGTACACATCAATAACATGTATATCAAATATCCTTTTGTTCACTTTTCCATTCTTCTTATCCTCCAAGTATTTGGAGTAGTTCTGCTTCCAGTGACCATTCCTTTTGTAGTAGAAGCACTCAGTTTCAGGCTTAGGTCCAACTTTGGGCTTCTTCATGGGAGTGGCAACTTGCTTTCCATTCTTCTTGAAGTTCCCTTTCTTTCCCTTGCCCTTTTACTTGAAACTAGTGGCCTTGTCAACCATCAACACTAGATGCTTTTTCTTGATTTCTACCTTCGCCAATTTCACCATCACGAAGAGCTTGGGAATCGTTTTCGTTATCCCTTGCATATTATAGTTCATCACGAAGTTCTAGTAACTTGGTGATAGTGACTAGAGAACTTTATCGATCACTATCTTATCTGGAAGATTAACTCCCACTTGATTCAAGTGATTGTAGTACTCAGACATTCTGAGCACATGCTCACTAGCTGAGCTATTCTCCTCCATCTTGTAGGCAAAGTACTGTCAGAGGTCTCATACCTCTCAACACGGGCATGAGTCTGAAATATTAATTTCAACTCTTGGAACATCTTATATGCTCCGTGGCGTTCAAAATGTTTTTTAAGTCCCGGTTCTAAGTCGTAAAGCATGGCGCACAAAACTATCAAGTAGTCATCATACCGAGCTTGCCAAACATTCATCACGTTTGCCTCTGCTCCTGCAATAGGTCCGTCACCTAGCGGTGCATCAAGGACATAATTCTTCTGTGTAGCAATGAGGATAATCCTCAGATCACGGAGCTAATCTGCATCATTGCTACTAACATCTTTCAACACAGTTTTCTCTAGGAACATATCATAAATAAAACGGGGAAGCTATACGCGAGCAATTGATCTACAACATAGATATGCAAATACTATCAGGACTAAGTTCATGATAAATTGAAGTTCAATTAATCATATTACTTAAGAACTCCCACTTAGATAGACATCCCTCTAATCATCTAAGTGATCACGTGATCCATATCAACTAAACCATGTCCGATCATCACATGAGATGGAGTAGTTTTCAATGGTGAACATCACTATGTTGATCATATCTATCATATGATTCACGCTCGACCTTTCGGTCTCAGTGTTCCGATTCACGCTCGACCTTTTGGTCTCAGTGTTCCGAGGCCATATCTGCATATGCTAGGCTCGTCAAGTTTAACCTGAGTATTCTGCTTGTGCAAAACTGTCTTGCACCCGTTGTATGTGAACGTAGAGCTTATCACACCCGATCATCACGTGGAGTCTCAGCATGAAGAACTGTCGCAACGGTGCATACTTAGGGAGAACACTTATACCTTGAAATTTTAGTAAGAGATCATCTCATAATGCTACCGTCGTACTAAGCAAAATAAGAAGCATAAAAGATAAACATCACATGCAATCAAAATATGTGACATGATATGGCCATTATCATCTTGTGCCTTTGATCTCCATCTCCAAAGTACCGTCATGATTTCCATCATCACCGGCATGACACCATGATCTCCATCCTCTTGATCTCTATCAACGTGTCATCACATGGTCGTCTCGCCAACTATTGCTTTTGCAATTATTGCTATCGCATAGCGATAAAGTAAAGCAATTATATGGCGCTTGCATCTTATGCAATAAAGAGACAACCATAAGACTTTAGCCAGTTGTTGATAAATTTAACAAAACATGATCATCTCATACAACAATTTATATATCATCACGTCTTGACCATATCACATCACAACATGCCCAACAAAACCAGTTAGACGTCCTTTAATTTTTTGCTGCAAGTTTTACGTGGCTGCTACGGGCTTTAGCAAGAACCATTCTTACCTACGCATCAAAACCACAATGTGGTATAGTGATTGCTTTTTGATCTTCAGAAAGAACCTTCTTCATCGAATCCGATTCAACTAAAGTTGGAGAAACTGACACCAGTCAGCCACCTGTGTGCAAAGCACGTCAGTAGAATCAGTATCATGAACGCGGTCATGTAATGTCGGTCCGGGCCACTTCATCCAACAATACCGCTGAATCAAGAAACAACTAGTGACGGCAAGCAATATGTATATACCCATGCCCACAACTCCTTTGTGTTCTACTCGTGCATATAACATCTACGCATAGACCTGGCTTGGATGCCACTGTTGGAGAACGGACTAATTTCAAAAAAAATCCTACACACACGCGAGATCCATCTAGGTGATGCATAACAACAAGAGGGGAGAGTGTTGTCCGCGTACCCTCGTAGACCGTAAGCGGAAGCGTTATGACAACGCGGTTGATGTAGTCATACGTTTTCACGATCCGACCGATCCTAGCACCGAAGGCACGGCACCTCCGCGATCGACGCAGGGCTTCGCCTAAGCTCTACAACGATATGACCGAGGTGGAAATTTGTGGAGGGAGGCGCCGCACATGGCTAAACAATCAACTTGTGTGTAAATGGGGTGCCCCCTCCCCCGCATATAAAGGAGGGGAGGAGGGACGGCCTCAAGGGGCGCGCCCAAAGGGAGGATTCCTACTCCTAGTATGAGTAGGTTTCCCCCTTTCCTAGTCCAAGTAGGAGAAGAAGGAAGGAGAGGGAGAGGGAGAAGGAAAGAGGGGGGCGCCGCCCCTCCTAGTCCAATTCGGACCAGCCCATGGGGGGGGGGCGTGCGGCCACCCCTTGAGGCCCATTCTCTCCTTTCCTGTATGGCCCATTAAGGCCCAATACTTCCCCCGACGAATTCCCGTAACTCTCTGGTACTCCAAAAAATACCCGAATCACTCGGAACCTTTCCGATGTCTGAATATAGCCTTCCAATATATCGATCTTTACGTCTCCAACATTTTGAGACTCCTCGTCATGTCCATGATCTCATCCGGGACATAGAACAACCTTGGGTACATCAAATCACCTAACTCATAATACAAATCGTCATCGAACGTTAAGCGTGCGGACCCTACGGGTTAGAGAACTATGTAGACATGACCGAGACACATCTTCGGTCAATAACCAATAGCTAAACCTGGATGCTCATATTGGCTCCTACATATTCTACGAAGATCTTTATCGGTCAAACCGCATAACAACATACGTTGTTCCCTTTGTCATCGGCATGTTACTTGCCCGAGATTCGATCGTTGGTATCATCATACCTAGTTGAATCTCGTCACCGGCAAGTCTCTTTACTCATTCTGTAATGCAACATCCCGCAACTAACTCATTAGTCACATTGCTTGCAAGGCTTATAGTGATGTGCATTACCGAGAGGGCCCAAAGATACCTCTCCGACAATCGGAGTGACAAATCCTAATCACAATCTATGCCAACTCAACAAACACCATCGGAGACACCTGTATAGCATATTTATAATCACCTAGTTACGTTGTGACGTTTGATAGCACATAAGGTGTTCCTCCGGTATTCGGGAGTTGCATAATCTCATAGTCATAGGAACATGTATAAGTCATGATGAAAGAAATAGCAATAAAACTAAACAATCATTTATGTTAAGCTAACGGATGGGTCTTGTCCATCACATCATTCTCTAATGATGTGATCCCGTTCATCAAATGACAACACATGTCTATGGTCAGGAAACTTAACCATCTTTGATTAACGAGCTAGTCAAGTAGAGGCATACTAGGGACACTCTATTTTGTCTATGTATTCACACATGTACTAAGTTTCCGGTTAATACAATTCTACCATGAATAATAAACATTTATCATGATATAAGGAAATATAAATAACAACTTTATTATTGCCTCTAGGGCATATTTCCTTCACTCCGGTATTCGGGAGTTGTATAATCTCATAGTCAGAGGAATATGTATAAGTCATGAAGAAAGCAATAGCAATAAAACTAAATGATCATAATGCTAAGCTAACGGATGGGTCGTGTCCATCACATCATTCTCTAATGATGTGATCTCGTTCATCAAATGACAACACATGTCTATGGTCAGAAAACTTAACCATCTTTGATTAACGAGCTAGTCAAGTAGAGGCATACTAGGGACACTCTGTTTGTCTATGTATTCACACATGTATCAAGTTTACAGTTAATACAATTATAGCATGAATAATAAACATTTATCATGATATAAGGAAATATAAAATAACAGCTTTATTATTTCCTCTAGGGTATATTTCCTTCAATGATCTATCCATGAAGATGCATAGCAACGAGATGAGGAGAGTGTGTCTATGTACCCTCGTAGACCATAAGTGGAAGTGTTTAACAATGCGGTTGATGTAGTCGAACTTATTTGCGCGATCAAGTACCAGACGTATGACACCTCCGCATTCTGCACACGTCCAGCTCGGTAACTCATTAGTCACATTGCTTGCAAGGCTCAAAGTGATGTGCATTACCGAGAGGGCCCAGGGATACCTCTCTGATACACGGAGTGACAAATCCTAATATCGATCTATGCCAACTCAACAAACACCATCGGAGACACCTGTAGATCATCTTTATAATCACTCGGTTATGTTGTGACGTTTGATAGCACACAAGGTGTTCCTCCAGTATTCGGAGTTGCATAATCTCATTGTCTGAGGAACATGTATAAGTCATGAAGAAGGAAAAAGCAGAAAACTAAACGATCATTATGCTAAGCTAACGGATGGGTCTTGTCCACATCATTCTCTAATGATGTGATACCGTTCATCAAATAACAACACATGTCTATGGCTAGGAAACTTAACCATCTTTGATTAACGAGCTAGTCAAGTAGAGGCATACTAGGGACACTCTGTTTGTCTATGTATTCACACATGTACTAAGTTTCTGGTTAATACAATTCTAGCATGAATAATAAATATTTATCATGATATAAGGAAATATAAATAACAACTTTATTATTGCCTCTAGGGCATATTTCCTTCAATGATCTACCGATTGAGATGCATAGCAACGAGACGAGGAGAGTGTGTCTACGTACCCTAGTAGACCATAAGTGGAAGCGTTTAACAATGCTGTCGATGTAGTCGAACTTATTCACGCGATCAAGTACCGAACGTACGACACCTCCATATTCTCCATACGTTCAGCTCGGTGACGTCCTCCGCCTTCTTGATCCAGCAAGACGATGAGGTAGTAGATGAGTTCCGACAGCACGACGGCATGGTGATGCTGATGGTGAAGTGATCTCCGCAGGGCTTCGCCCAAGCACTACAAAATATTACCGAGGGTGTAAACGGTGGAGGGGAGCGCTGCACACGGCTAGGCAATCTGTTGTGTGCTAGGCGCCCCCCTCCCACATATATATATAGGTGGGAGGGAGGGAGGAGCAGCCAAAGGATGCGCCCAAAGTAGGAGGAATCCTACATGGGGTCCCTCCCAAGCCGCGCCTCCCTTTCCTTATTTGGAGTGCGGGGAAAGGCAGGAGGGGCTAGCCCTACCCTTTTTCCTCCCCTAGGGCTAGCCAAACAAGGGAGGGGGCGCACCAGCCCCCTTGTGGGCCGGTCTGTCCCCTCCTTTGGCCCATAAGGCCCATATCTTGCCGGGAGGGGGGAGGGTGCCCGCAACCCCTTCCGGTGACCTGACTCCTTCCCGGTACGTCCCGAAACACTTCCGGTGTCCAAATACTATCATCCTATATATCAATGTTTACTTGTCGACCATTTCGAGACTCCTCGTCATGTCTGTGATCTCATCCGGAACTCCGAACAACATTCGGTCACCAAAACATATAACTCACATTACACTATATCGTCAACGAACGTTAAGCGTGTGGACCCTATGGGTCCGAGAACTATGTAGACATGATCGAGACACCTCTCCGGTCAATAACCAATAGCGGAACTTGGATGCCCATATTGGCTCCTACATATTCTAGGAAGATCATTATCGGTCGAACCGTTATGAGAATGTACGTAATTCCCTTTGTCCATCGGTATGTTACTTGCCCGAGATTCGACCGTCGGTATCTTCATACCTAGTTCAATCTCGTTACCGGCAAGTCTCTTTACTTGTTCCGTAATACATCACCTTGTGACTAACTCATTAGTTATTTGCTTGCAAGCTTATGATGTGTATTACCGAGAGGGCCTAGAGATACCTCTCCGATACTCGGAGTGACAAATCCTAATCTCGATCTATGCCAACTCAACTAACACCTTCGAAGATACCTGTAGAGCATCTTTATGATCACCCAGTTACGTTGTGACGTTTGATAGCACACAAGGTATTCCTACGTTATCCGAGAGTTGCATAATCTAATAGTCGAAGGAATAAGTATTTGACATGAAGAAAGCAATAGTAATAAAACTGAACGATCATTATGCTATGCTAACGGATGGGTCTTGTCCATCACATCATTCTCCTAATGATGTGATCCCGTTATCAAATGACAATACATGTCTATGGTTTGGAAACCTTAACTATCTTTGATCAACAAGTTAGTCTAGTAGAGTCTTACTAGGGACGCGGTATTTGTTTATGTATTCACATATGTATTTAAGTTTCCGATCAATACAATTCTAGCATGAATAATAAACCTTTATCATGAATAAGGAAATATAATATAAAATAACAACTTTATTATTGTCTCTAGGGCATATTTCCTTCAGCTTCGCCATGGTCTGGCAGGAGATAACCATGTATGCTATGCTCACGCCGGAGCGCTGGTACCAGATCGAGCAACAGATCCGGGCAAGTGCGCCGCCCGCATTGCTGCCGGGCTGCCTCCGTACTCACCGGAGCCGAAGGAAGAGGAGTAGGCGGAGGAGGAGGAGGAGGGGGAGGAGGAGGAAGGAGAGGAGCAACAGCCGGCTTAGATGGAGGTGGTGTGTCCGGAGGAGGACGAGGCAGAGCAGCAAGGGCAGGAGCTGGCGCTGGCTCCGGCCTTCAACATGGAGGACACGGGGGCGAAGTTCGCCTTCGCCCAAGCGGCCGAGATGGCAGAGCAGCAGGCCATCCCGAAGTCCATCTACGATGAGGCCTATGTGGAGGCCAATCGACAGGCCTATGTGGAGGCCTATGAGGACTAGGATAGTTGATCTTCGTAGTACACGAATTTTATCCTTTGCATGCTTTTGTATGAGTCTAAAATTTTTAGTACTCCCTCCATCCTAAAATAAGTATTTTTTTAATTCCAAAATAAGTGTCTTACTTTGTACTAATTTTAGTATAAAATTGTGCTAAGTTTGAGACACTTTTTTTTGGACGGAGCGAGTATGAGATATTCGGATACAGATGAGCAAATTTGAGGACCGAGCGGTCACTCCCGAGACACGTCCGTGAATGTTTGAGGGTCCCAATTTGGCTAGTCCGATTGTATTATGCTCTAAGGTCACTTTACACGTGCCTGTTTAGAATCTTGCTATTCCATAGAATATAAGTCGAGAATCAACATAAGCTTTACACGTTATTCGAGTTGGGACCCGAAGTGATCATTGCACCGACCGATTTCGTAGTGCATTCGGGAATCAGGACCTGAAGGAGGTAGGGTGCACTTTCTATTGCCAAGTGTTGCCATAGACAATGCATGAGAGCATCAAGTCGAGGTACAGAAACCAAACTGATGTAGACCCTGAAATGTGCCCTTAAAGAAGGTCCAGACTTGATTTTTTTTAAAGGTACAGACTTGCAAGCCAAGGACTGAATAAAGTCCTGCCACAAGAAGAAAACAAATCTGTAAATATCATTTCGCCACCTTGTTTGTTCAAGTTTCAGAGTGGCATCTTATTCCTCCCAAGGTGGCACCTCGGCTTTGAGCGATGGACTGATGGTCTCCAGAATAAGTTGGTTTCTTTTAATGAAAATATATTCTGTTGAACAATTGTTTTTTTATTTTTGCGGGAAGTAGAACAGTTGTTGTATGGTTCAAGCTTCAAACAATAAAATAAAATCAGGCTCAATGGCTGAAACACGTTGCGGATAAATAAATTAAGCCCGAAGCATCGATTTACAAATGAATTTGAAGCAACAAAGTGCACGTCACTTTTGATTGTGGAGGGCTGCATTTTTCTCGTCCTGTTGCTTTCCTCTACTTACTAGCATCTTGGAAAGCTAGTTCTCTTTATTTCTAAATAAACATGGAAGACCGCAAGGACCACATGAGACATGTGGCGAGAGGTTTAAATCTTCTAAAAACATTTTTTCTTGGGAAAATCTAAAAAAAACTTATGTGAGAGCGATCCATGTATCTCACTGTGAGTTCTCAAATGTCAAAGTAAACTCCACTTTTATACCTCCAAACAAGGTCATCATGGCATTTGTACTCTTATTTAAATGTACCCATCCTTCAAATTCATAAATATTTCTTCAAAATTGTGAACATTTTTTTGAAAAATCTATGAAGATTTTTTCATATTCATATTCATGAACATTTTTCTCAAATTCATGACCATTTAGAAAATCACGAACAACTAGAAAACTCACGAACATTTCTTAGAATTCATGAATATTTTTTATATTCGTGAATATTTTTTAAATTTACGAACATTATTTAAATTCACGAATGTTTTTCAACATCTCTGAACATATTTTGGAAGTTCACAAAAAAATATTTATTTTGAATGTTTTTAAAAGTGTTCTAGTAGAATGTCGGTTCTGATATTGTCATGCGGGACCTACGACTCGGCCAGACCCTTACAAACAGGGTCCACTTCACGGAAAAAACTCTGGAGCTCTCCTAGGCCTCGTAGGGAGCTTAGTAATTGTAAGGGCATGGCAAGACTTGGTTGGTCCCGATGTGATGACTTATTTTACTGAGCCATGCTCGGTTGCTCCTCACAAATAAATTGCATTAGAATAACTTTCAAAATTCATGAAAATAAATCTTGAATAAAACACCCTACGAAATGCCTAATCAACTCACGTCTTCCTCTAGTCGGAATTATTGGATCGTTTTACTCACACTCTATGATCAACGTCGTTGAAATCAACATGCTGACTATCACTAAAATACATGTATGCTACATAGTTTCCCGGCGCCATTGGATAACTTGCTTGTAACATTTCCCATCATCAACCCTAGCCAACACGGCTGCAATTGGGAAATAGAGTAGTGCATAACCAGGTAACACACTAAGAGCAACCAATCAAATGCAAAAGAATTTCTTCTAAACAGGGACATACTGAATGAATAGAGCATAAATTTTGAAACTTTGGTATTTCTTTCACTTTCGGACAAGATAATTCTCGTAGCAAGAATGAGATTTCTACAATGATCGCAAACCCCTCTGATAGAATATGAGAATAAAATTCAGAATAAAAACATTTTGTAATCCAAGTCTCACCATCTCGAAGACTCACAAAATTATGCATGTACTCGAGTACGGTTTTTATATGTGGTAGCTCCAAGGTAAACAATTCATTGATATGAATGAGGTGGAAAGTTGTAGTTAGCCCCATTTACCACCATGATTATTGTGCCATTCTTTTTCTAAAAATAATCTGTAGTGAATCTCTCACTGTTAAAAAAATCAGTGCATCTCTTACACATGTGAAATATATATAGTTTGAACTTGGCCTCTATTTAAGACTAGCTACGTACCCGCATGTTGCCACGGGATAACAAAAAAATATAATGAGACAATAATTAACTAATTATCCAACTTCCTCATAGTCATTGTGTCCCCTTAAACACTCTTCTCGAAAGAAGCTTGCATGTGAGCCCCTCAAATATAAGAGATATCAAAATAGACATAACCATGGTCATCTCAGCTCGCAAAAAGCTTACGTAGTAAACACCATATGCTCACTTTTAGACATTCCAAAAACGACAGATAAACAATAGATGTGTTGTTTTTGTGAATTTAAAATCTTAAAAGAGTCACAAAGCTGCAAGCAGACTGGAGAAAATCTTGTAGAAGAACATTAAAAACAACAAGTGTTTGGGTATACTGAAGCAGAAGGCTACACGAATCAGCTTGCCTTAACGACATATCTACATCTTACAAAAACAATGGCTCATGTCCTAATAATGATCTCAAACCTTGGCGCTGTAGTGATGGAAGGGCTCCATGTCGTTGCGCGCCCAATTGTCCACGACGCCGTTGATGGTGTCCTGGACTAGGGAGTGCATACCATGTCGCCGCTCGGCCATGAGGGTCCGACCAAGGATCCCCAAGATAGTCTACCAGTGGGTCACATACGTTGGGCCCAGGATGCACCGAGATGAAACTTCCGAAGACTTGGTGTCTATTCTAAGACTTAGAGATCATCTACACCACGACTACCCAAGATGTAACAAACCTATGTACACCCCCAGTATCTATATAAACCGAGGGGTGAGGCCCGTAAACGATCACCTCATACACACATAGATCTCATGGTAGACCAACTTGTAACTTGTACTCCTTCAAAATCAATACAATCAAAGTAGAACGTAGGGTATTATCTCTTCGAGAGAGCCCGAACCTGGATAAAATCATGCGTCCCTGTTACCATCGTGTCAAGGCTACCAGCTCAGGGCCCCCTACTCGAGATCTGCCAGATTTGACTCCACAAGCTGTCATCTAGGGCTTGGTGCGAGGCAAAGGAGCGTGTTGTGCTGCATGCCCGTGAGAGAGCCGACTCGAGAGAGCTGGGCGACGCAATGGAGATGTCGCACGTGCTCGCGGCGTCTAGGGTTGTAGCGTGGAGAATTTGGACTCTCCCCTTGCCATCGCCATGGGAGAGAGAGAGAGAGAGAGAGAGAGAGAGAGAGAGAGAGAGAGAGATACGCCTCCTTCGCGATCACCAATGCGAGGGAAGGACGACTGTGGGAGGCGTCAGAGTGAATTTTCAAACGCAGGGGCGGCGAATGACAAGCTAATCAGGACCCCAGCAGCCCCATTCGTCCATTGATCGATCGATCTCCTCTAGGCTCGTTCTTGACGACGCCTCTTGCCACATTGGAGAGGATGGGAGGACTGCGATAATGGGAGAGATGGGATCATCACAGACGAGAGAAGAGGAAGGCGAGTAGGCAAGCCGATTGTGTGTATTTCTTTATTCTTTTCCCTCAATGGATGGTATGTGCGCAAGCTAGATTTGCCACGGCTGTTTTTTTCTCTCAACTTTGTTTATTTGTTGGTTTTGTGTGCGGGGATCTTAAGATGAGAATGAAAGCGGGGAGGTGGGATTTTTTTATCTGGGGGTTCGCCGCTGCATAGACTTAGTACTTGAATCAGAAATTCCGATTTCTGTTGTAATTTGGTAAGTAGTGAGACGGTTGACTTTTGTGGCAATTTGTTTTTTTTCGAAAAAGGGGATATCCTCGGCCTCTGCATCAGAACGATGCATACGGCCACTATAAAATAAATAGTAGAGATGATGATAGATAAGAAAAGATATGTGATTTTTGTTGTATTAGGAAAGTTGTAATTTTGATTCAATAGTAGAGATGATGATAGATAATAAATGACGTAGTGCGTGGGATTATCGATTTGTTATTGAGAAATATTTGATTTTGTTTTAGAAGGTTATTGGGGAAATACTTATGTCTGACTGTTTTTTAGGAAGGTGATCTCATATATATTGTGCAATTTCTGAATTCTTAATTACCTAATTGAATCAGCATATGCCAAAGCAAGCTCGAAAAAATGAACAAGGAGGGTTTGGCGAATCAATTCAGCTTTTAGTGAGAGGGAGAAAAACCATCGCGAAAGGGGTTGGTGGAAGATGAGGCGGAACTAAACCGACGAGGTGAGACTATTAACTCCCGTTTAATAGTACAGAGATTAAGAAAGGTTCTCCTTATTTCGTATTTCGTAAGTTCGGAGTTGTGGCTTTTGTTTATTTGAAAACACGTTCTGAGTTGTGACTTTTGTTTTTTAGAAAACAAGTTTGTAGTTGTGACTTGAAAAACAAGTTCGGAGTTGTGACTCGAAACAAAGGTCATTCTAGTCTTGACGATGACATGGTATCTCGGCTGGCTACAGATTCTCCACCCACCAAAACTTGTCTACGAACCGTTCTTTGCTGGGTAGATATTCCACGAGCACCAAAACTTGCCTGCTAATTGTGACTCACGGGTGACAGGTGGCTTCGATCTGCCAAACCTCCTCGAATAGAACCGAAATGGAGTACTTCTAAAGATTGGAGTGTATAAAACCGCGACCAAATAACAACTAATCACAGCGAACTGACATTGCGGTAGGTGCGCACATTGATCCATGGTTACCAACCATATAACAATCAGTCCCAGCCTTTTGACAAATCATATGTAGTCCAATTTGGTGGCAAACGCCTAGTATTGTTTAGTGACATGGAGTAATCACTAACCAGCAATGAGTAGGACAGCTTTGCTAGATGTGAAAGCAATCTTATATCGCCACGACCCTGAAAAGTTGTACTAGGAAAGAAGCTAATTCACATATTTTTGTTCCACACGGAGTATAGTTTACCTAAGTATGGACCCTTGCAAACCAGTGGCATTTAAAATTAATTAAAAGGTGCAAGTGCGAGAAGAACACAATAGGGCGACTCGAGGGCTCCCCCGCAACCCTATGCGCAACCGCCCATTTCTCCTCCCTCTCCGCGCCGCCGTTGGAGGACGCTGGTAGGGGAAGCCC
>NC_041384.1:501205510-501289655 GCF_002162155.2 Triticum dicoccoides
TGACTTGCTTCGTGGGAGCGCAATGGCGGGTCTAGCCGGGCTCCGGCTGCTGGTGGCGTCTAGATCTGGCCCTGGCTAGTGACGGGCAGATGTTGCGCTGGAGTCCGGTCGGATCTACCTAGATCTGACGCCCGGATGACGGCGACGGTACGGGGTGATGGCGTGGCCCAGAGGGGGTTTTGGGCTGGGCATATGGGGTTGCAGCGTTGGCTAGGTGTGGATATGGTGTTGGCGTGAGCTAGTTGTGGTGCACGCAATGGCTTGAGACATGGCGGTGGTGGTAGTCATCGGCCATGAGAGCGGCGTGGCTGGTGCGAGATGGAGGGCGACGTCCGCTGACAAGTATGTACAGAGGGACGACTTGTCCGCGATAGTGCAAGCCTTTGCATTGTGCTCTTCTGGCTCATGGTTCGTTCATGGTGTAGGTTCGAGTTGGGCTCACTGGCACTGCTTTACCGTCGGCGGATCGGCGCCGATGGCCGCGGGCAGGAGGCGTGCGACCTTGCCTAGCACCAGTCCAGAGGGCTAGGATCGGGGCTTGCTCGGCGGTGGCCATCGGTACCCATTGGGTTCTGTCCAACCCAGTCCACCGGGACTGGCTGGGGATGCGGGTGTGGGCGCTTCCTAGCGTGGAGGTGTTTATCCTAATCTGGTGGCTGATATCGGGCTAGGAGTGGAAGGAGGTGCCTTCCACTCTTCCTACAATGGTTGGTGCATTGTGATGCCAATGTCTAGCGGTGTCTCGAGTCATGGATCTCGAGGCGGCGGCCCCAGGATGACGGTCTGTATGGTAGGCTCTCCGGTGGGCATCATGGTGATGACGGTGGCTATTTCTTTTGGTCATCTCGATGACGAGGGGTGTAGTGGCGAGTGGATCAGGTTCGCTCTCTTTTGTTGGCATTGGAGACGGCCGGATCCGCATATGAAGATTTGTGCTCATTGTGATGTCTTAGGTACCTCGTGGTGGCATAGGTCAGCTGCCAAGAGAAAGCTCTGTGCCTTGGCGCCGACGATGGCATCACCCATGTGCGCGACTTTCCTCTTGAGGACGTACTTGTGGTTCTCCTCTCTGTGTCTGGGTTTTAGGTGAATACCCTTGTTTGTCTCGGACATAGAATGGCGACGCTTAGCGTTGTCCCCCCTCCTAAGGGTGTTGTCGTGGAGTTTAGGTGTCCTAGGGCGTCTCGTGGCATAGTTTTTAGAACTACCTGTATTATCTTTCAACAATGTAGTTGTGTCCATTTATGTTGCACGGTTATCCCCGGATCTGCTTTGTATGAGGGCTTCCTCATCATTTTGTATCATCCGACACTGTACTTTGGTTTGTGCTTTATCTAAAAAAGTGGGGCGAGAGCCTGTTCTAAGAGAAGAAGTACATAATAGTGTGTGTGTTTCATGGTATTTTTTTCTCAGAACATGTAGTGTTTTCATGGTGTAAACTGTGAAAAAAGGGCGCCCATATCTATCTCGAAAAACAACAGAGGTTGACCCAATATAGTACTCTCCGGTTCATATGATTTCAATAATTCCGAGGGTCTCTTTAATTCAAAGGATTTCATAGGAAATATGGAGGATTAGAATCCTTAAAAAAATCTATGTTGTTTGTTTCATTCGTACGATAAAATTGAATAAAAATTTATTTTTCTAAGAATTCTAAATCCCTACATTTCATAAGAATTTTATCATTCGCTCATACCTCTTGCAAACATTCCTTTATTTTCCATGTGGTTCTGTCCAACGTGTTGGAAATATGAGCAATTTAACATATGATTTAATTGAAATAAATAGTAGATAAAACATGAGCACAATAACAGAGAAGAGAAGTCATGCAATCTAACAGAGATAGGCAAATAGCATCTGAATTTGTGAACTTTGAACATAACATATCTAGAACAGATGGTAGAACAAGAAACTCTAGCATGAAAGGCGGGTGATGGAGGAGGAGCGCGCGGGTATGCCAGTCTTATTCTCATGCTCATACATGTGGGAAAAACATTCCTTACAAGGAGGTCCAACTCCTACTAAATAGCAATATGGGACTAAACTTTAGTCCCACCTCCTGCCTTGCATGAATGGGCTAGGTGGGCCTCTCGGATTTATTAGGAATTTTGAAAATTCTTTTTGGGTTGTCCCAAAATGGAGCAAATTCCAACAAAACACACTTTGATGCAACAAAAAAGATGTAAGATTTGACTGGACATGCCAATGCAAATATTGTGGTATTTTTATTCCTGTATTTTTGCAATCCTTCAAAATGAAGAAGCCCTGAAAGATGATAGGAAAAAGGATCACTATGGCACCACAAGACGTCCCTGTTCGTGCCTTAGGGCATCTTCAATGTTATCCTCTAAAACTCATCCGCGGATACGGACATGAGAGCCGACCATCCAACCACATCCGCATAACGTTCGCCTAGATCTGGCCCCTTTCATTTCAAATGCATAGCAATACGACCAAATTTAAGTGCGGTGTCCATACCACCCGATCACAACTAAAAAGAGGCGATTGTTCATGGTTTTCACATGCACACGATCACAAAAGTTCCAGTCCAGCAACTAGTGGATCCTCCATTTATGCTGGCTCTTCCCACGGGTCCAAGTGGGCGGCCACTACCTATGGATCTTCTGCCTTAACTGGCTCCGTTAGCTCTTCCCAGCAATCCTTGAGATGACAGATGACGAAAACAGCAAGAATTGGGGTGGAGGGTGGTGACGAGCGGAGCGGACAGAGTGAGGAAAGCATGGGTTTTGGTGCAAAGACCCTGCAGACCTGTCTAAATGTGAGGGTTCTGTCTTGTTTTTGGGTGGGCCGGGGTTTCAATTCCTACCTGGCGGAGGTCCGGACTCCAGCAAAGCTCCCCTGGTTTGCATCCATTCTGTAGGAAAATGTACACGTGGACACCTCTATGGACAAATACGGGTTTGCGTTAGATGGAAAAATGCGTTTGAACAACTTGGTCCACACGAATGGAGAGGCTAGACCAAGTATGAATTGTGCTCCGCTATCACCCTATGGTCCAGGATTAGTCGATCTCTCAGACTGATTAGATGTCTTGTCTCTCATAGCGTACTAAACTCGTTTTTGGCCATTGAAATGAGTGTATTTATAATAGGGATTTCTATTTTCATGCCACTCCTTTCTTAGTTGTGCTCAGTTTTGCACTGCCCATCTAACAATGCTCACTTTTGCCCTCCTCCACTCGCGTGTGCCTCACAAAAGGCCAAACGGTGCCTTGTCATCTGGTCAAAGTCGTTGATTGTTAAATCACTGGTACTAACGCGTGGGACCGACCTGTAAGGCCGCATGCATTCACATCGCCGGCTCTTTCTGCACATAGTCGCGTGGGACATACCATTTGGCAACATGCGTTATTGATTTTGGGTCGCTTATTGATTCCTACCAAGTCTGTGAATGATGTGCACTGGTATGCAAAACTAAATTAGCATCGCCTGCTATTTCCACCTAAGCGACTACTCACATTTTCACACACGGGGAGTCACCCATTAATAGTGGCTTGACGCGACAACCCACCCCTCCCGTCCCATTTTCTGCTCGCCTCCACAACCTTATTCGCCGGCAGCGGCACTGCAACACAAACCCTACCCCTCCTCTCCCACCTTCCCTTCTGCATCCATGGCGTGGCCGCACAACATCACTCTCTGCCTAGCCGAGCTTCTCGCCAGATGCGACATCCCAGCGCCTGATTGCTTGTATGTGCGTTGGTATTTTCCCAAAGAGGAGAGGATGATGCAACATAGCAATGGTAAGTATTTCCCTCGGTTATGAAACCAAGGTTATCAATCTAGTAGGAGAACAAAGCAACACTATGTAAACTGTACCTGGACACAAAGAACAAATACTTGCAACCCAACGCGTAAGAGGGGTTGTCAATCCCTCTTTGGTATTGAGATAGATTAAATTGTATGCGATTGGATAAATTGTTGGGGAACGTAGTAATTTCAAAAAAAATCCTACGCACACGCAAGATCATGGTGATGCATAGCAACGAGAGAGGAGAGTGTGTCCACGTACCCTCGTAGACCGAAAGCGGAAGAGTTAGCACAATGCGGTTGATGTAGTCGTACGTCTTCACGATCCGACCGATCAAGCACCGAACACACGGCACCTCCGAGTTCTGCACACGTTCAACTCGATTACGTCCCTCAAACTCCGATCCAGCCGAGCTTTGAGGGAGAGTTCCGTCAGCACGACAGCATGGTGACGACGATGATGTTCTGCCGACACAGGGCTTCGCCTAAGCACTGCTACGATATTACCGAGGTGGATTATGGTGGAGGGGGGCACCGCACACGGCTAAAGGATCCAAGAGATCAATTGTTGTGTCTATGGGGTGCTCCCTCCTCCGTATATAAAGGGGGAGGAGGAGGGGGCTGGCCAAGGGGAGAGGCGCGCCCAAGGGGGGGGCAATCCTACTCCAAGTAGGTTCCCCCCCCCTTTCCTATTCCAACTAGGAGAAGGGGAAGGAGGAGGTGGAGAGAAGGAAGGAGAAGGGGGCCGCCGCCCCCTTCCCTTTCCCAATTCGGATTGGGGCAAGGGGGGCCGCGCGCCACCTCTTGGCCTCCCTCTCTCCTTTCCACTAAGGCCCATAAGGCACAATAGCTTCCCCCGGGGGGGGGGGGGTCCGGTAACCCCCGGTACTCCGATAAATATCTGATAACCCTCGGAACCATTCCGGTGTCCGAATATAGTCGTCCAATATATCAATCTTCATTTCTCAACCATTTCGAGACTCCTCGTCATGCCCGTGATCACATCCGGGACTCCGAACTACCTTTGGTACATCAAAACACATAAACTCATAATATAACCGTCATCAAAATTTAAGCGTGCGGACCCTACGGGTTCGAGAACTATGTAGACATGACCGAGACACCTCTCCGGTCAATAACCAATAGCGGAACCTGGATGTTCATATTGGCTCCTACATATTCTACGAAGTTCTTTATCGGTCAAACCGCATAACAACATACGTTGTTCCCTTTGTCATCGGTATGTTACTTGCCCGAGTTTCGATCGTCGGTATCTCAATACCTAGTTCAATCTCGTTACCGGCAAGTCTCTTTACTCGTTCCGTAACACATCATCCCGCAACTAACTCATTAGTTGCAATGCTTGCAAGGCTTAAGTGATGTGCATTACTGAGTGGGCCCAGAGATACCTCTCCGACAATCGGAGTGACAAATCCTAATCTCGAAATACGCCAACCCAACAAGTACCTTCGGAGACACCTGTAGAGCACCTTTATAATCACCCAGTTACGTTGTGATGTTTAGTAGCACACAAAGTGTTCCTCCGGTAAACGGGAGTTGCATAATCTCATAGTCATAGGAACATGTATAAGTCATGAAGAAAGCAATAGCAACAAACTAAATGATCAAGTGCTAAGCTAACATAATGGGTCAAGTCAATCACATCATTCTCCTAATGATGTGATCCCGTTAATCAAATGACAACTCTTTGTCTATGGTTAGGAAACATAACCATCTTTGATTCAACGAGCTAGTCAAGTAGAGGCGTACTAGTGTACTCTGTTTTGTTTATGTATTCACACATGTATCATGTTTCCGGTTAATACAATTCTAGCATGAATAATAAACATTTATCATGATATAAGGAAATAAATAATAACTTTATTATTGCATCTAGGGCATATTTCCTTCATAAATAGATCTGACAAAAACACAAAATAAAATAAAGAAATAAAAAGTGCAGCAAGGTATTTTTGGGTTTTTGGAATAATAGATCTGAAAACAATATGGTAGAAAATAGACCCAGGGGCGTAGATTTCACTGGTGGCTTCTCTCGAGAAAATATCATACGATAGGTAAAAAAATTACTGTTGGGAAACTCATAGAAGAGCAAATAATTATGATGATATCCAAGGCAATGATCATGTATATAGGCATCCTGTCCAAGATTAGTAGACCGACTCCTGCCTGCATCTACTACTATTACTCCACACATCAACCGATATCCAACATGCATCTAGTGTATTAAGTTCATGGAGAAATAGAGTAATGCAATAAGAACGATGACATGATGGAGACAAGATCTATTCATGTAGGAATAGACCCCGTCTTTTTATTCTTAATAGCAATGATACATGCATGCCTCGCTACCCCTTCCGTCACTAGATGAGGACACTACTGTTGGGTAACATTGCATGGAAAACAAAAAAATTCTACACATATGCAAGATCAATCCATGGAGATGCATAGCAACGAGAGGGTACAATATGTCTATGTACCCTCGTAGATCGTAAGCGGAAGCGTTTAGTAACACGGTTGTTGTAGTCGAACTTCTTCGTGCTCCAACCGATCTAGTTCTGAACGTACGACACCTCCGTATTCAGCACACGTTTAGCTCGGTGAAGTCCTCCACCTTTTTGATCCAGCAAGACTGTGAGGTTGTGGATGAGTTCCGGCAGCATGACGGCATGGCAATGATGATGGTGATGCTATCCACGCGGGGCTTTGCCTAAGCACTACGAAAATATGACTGGGGGTGTAAAGGATGGAGGGGGGCGCCGCACACGGCTAAGACAATGTTGTGTTGTGCTAGGCACCCCTCCCTCATATATATAGGTGGGGGAGGCCAAGGGGCACCCCAAGTAGGTCTGAATCCTACTTGGGATCCTGCCCTAGGCCGCCCCTTCTTTCTTTTGGCGCCAAGGGGAAGGAAGGAGGAGGTGGCGCCCCCTTTCCTTTCTCCCACAAGGAGGGAAAGGCAGGAGGAGGTGGCGCCCCCTCCTTTCTTTCTTCTAGGGCTGGCGGCTAGGGAGAGGATGCACCAGCCCCTCTATGGGCTGGTGTGTGCCTCTCCTTGGCCCATTAGGCCCATAGACCTCCCGAAACCCCTTCTGGTGATCCGATGACTACCCGGTGCACTCCGAAACTATTCTGGTGTCCGAATACCATCATCCTATAGAACAATCTTTACCTCTTGACCATTTCGAGGCACCTCTTCATGTCCTTGATCTCATCTGGGACTCCAAACAACATTCGGTCACCAAATCATATAACTCATATAACACTATATCGTCAATGAACGTTAAGCGTGTGAACCCTACGAGTTCGAGAACTATGTAGACATGACCGAGACACCTCTCCGGTCAATAACCAATAGCGGAACCTAGATGCCCATGTTGGCTCCTATATATTCTACAAAGATCGTTATCGGTCCAACCTAATGACAACATACGTAATTCCCTTTTCCCATCAGTATGTTACTTGCCCGAGATTCGATCGTCGGTATCTTCATACCTAGTTCAATCTCGTTACCGGCAAGTCTATTTACTCGTTCCATAATACATCACCTCGTGACTAACTCCTTAGTCATCTGCTTGCAAGATTATGATGTGTATTACCGAGAGGGCCTAGAGATAGCTCTCCGATACTCGGAGTGATAAATCCTAATCTCGATCAATGCCAACTCAACAAACACCTTCGGAGATACCTGTAGACCATATTTATGATCACCCAGTTATGTTGTGACATTGGATAGCACACAAGGCATTCCTTCGGTATCTGGGAGTTGCATAATCTCATAGTCGAAAGAATATGTATTTGACATGAAGAAAGCAATAGAAATAAACTGAACGATCAGTATGCTAAGCTAACAGATGGGTCTTGTCCATCATATCACTCTCCTAATGATGTGATCCCGTTATCAAATGACAACACATGTCTATGGTTAGGAAACCTTAACCATCTTTGATCAACGAGCTAGTCTAGTAGAGGCTCACTGGGGACACGGTATTTGTTTATGTATTCACACATGTATTTAAGTTTCCGATCAATACAATTATAGCATGAATAATAAACCTTTATCATGAATAAGGAAATATAAAATAACAACTTTATTATTGCCTCTAGGGCATATTTCCTTTAGTCTCCCACTTGCAATAGAGTCAATAATCTAGATTACATTGTAATGAATCTAACACAAATGGAGTCTTGGTGTTGATCATGTTTTGCTCGTGGAAGAGTCTTAGTCAATGGGTCTGCCACATTCAGATCCGTATATATTTTGCAAACTTCTATGTCTCCATCCTTGACCTTTTCACGAATGGAGTTGAAGCGTCTCTTGATGTGTTTGGTTCTCTTGTGAAATCTGGATTCCTTCGCCAAGGCAATTGCTCCAGTGTTGTCACAAAATATTTTTATTGGACCCGATGCACTAGGTATTACACCCAGATCGGATATGAACTCCTTCATGTGCTGCTTCCAAAGCAGCTATGTACTCCGCTTCACACGTAGATCCCTCCATGATGCTCTGCTTGGAACTGCACCAATTGACAGCTCCACCATTCAATATAAAAACATATCCGGTTTGTGACTTAGAGTCAACTGGATCAATGTCGAAGCTAGCATTGACATAACCCTTTATGACGAGCTCTTCGTCACCTCCATAAATGAGAAACATATCCTTGGTCCTTTTCAGGTACTTCAAGATGTTCTTGACCGCTTTCCAGTGATCCACTCTTGGATTACATTGGTACCTCCCCGCCAAACTTATAGCAAGGCACACATCAAGTCTGGTACACAGTATAGGATACATGATAGATCCTATGGTTGAGGCATAGGGAATGGCTTCCATTCTCTCTCTATCTTCTGCAGTGGTCTGACTCAATTTCACACCTTGTAACACAGGCAAGAACCCTTTCTTTGACTGATCCATTTTGAACTTCTTCAAAACTTTATCAAGGTATTTGCTTTGTGAAAGTCCTATTAAGCGGCTCAATCTATCCTTATAGATCTTGATGCCCAATATATAAGCAGCTTCACCGAGATCTTTCATTGAAAAATTCTTTTTCAAGTATCCTTTTATGCTATCCAGAAATTCTATATCATTTCCAATCAATAATATGCCATCCACATATAGTATCATAAATGCTACAGAGCTCCCACTCACTTTCTTGTAAATACAGGCTTCACCGTAAGTCTATATAAAACCATATGCTTTGATCACCTCATCAAAGCGTATATTCCCACTCCGAGATGCTTGCACCAGTCCATAGATGGATCGCTGGAGCTTGCACACTTTGTTAGCACCTTTAGGATCGACAAAACCTTCTGGTTGCATCATATACAACTCTTCTTTAAGAAATCCATTAAGGAATGCAGTTTTGACGTCCATTTGCCAGATTTCATAATTATAAAATGCGGCAGTTGCTAACATGATTCAGGCTGACTTAAGCATCACTACGGATGAGAAGTTCTCATCGTAGTCAACCCATTGAACTTGTCGAAAACCTTTTGCGACAAGTCGAGCTTTGTAGATGGTGACATTACCATCAATGTCTGTCTTCTTCTTGAACATCCATTTATTCTCAATGGCTTGCCGATCATCGGGCAAGTCCACACTTTGTTCTCATACATGGATCCTATCTCAGATTTCATGGCCTCAAGCCATTTATCAGAATCTCGGGTCATCATAGCTTCTTCATAGTTTGTAGGTTTGATTGGTTTAATAACACGACTTCCAGAACATGATTACCGTACCACTCTGGTGCGGATCGTGCTCTGGTTGACCTACGAGATTCAGTAGCAACTTGATATGAAGTTGCATGATCATTATCATTTGCTTCTCCTCTAGTGGTGTAGGCATCACGGGAACGGATTTCTATGATGTGCTACTTTCCAATTTGAGAGAAGGTACAATTACCTCATCAAGTTCTACTTTCCTCCCACTCACTTCTTTCAAGAGAAACTCCTTCTCGAGAAAGGATCCATTCTTAGCAACAAACATCTTGCCTTCAGATCCGTGGTAGAAGGTGTATCCAATTGTTTCCTTAGGGTATCCTATGAAGATGCACTTCTCTGATTTGGGTTCGAGCTTATCTGGCTTAAGCCTTTTGGCATAAGTGTCGTGATATGTCTCCAACATATCTATAATTTTTGATTGTTCCATGCTATTATATTATCTGTTTTGGATGTTAATGGGCTTACACTTTTATATTATTTTTGGGACTAACCTACTAACCCAAGGCCCAATGCAAATTGTTGTTTTTTTGCCTATTTCAGTGTTTCGCGGAAAAGGAATATCAAACGGAATCCAAACGGAATGAAACCTTTGAGAGAGTTATTTTTGGAACAAACGTGATCTAGGGGACTTGGAGTGGACTTCAAGCAACCAACAAGGAGGCCACGAGGTAGGGGGAGTGCCCTCCCCCCTCATGGGCCCCTTGTGGCTCCACCGACCTACTTCTTCCTCCTATATATATCTATATACCCCAAAAACATCCAGGAGCACCACAAAACCCTATTTCCACCGCCGCAACCTTCTGTACCCAAGAGATCCCATCTTGGGGCTTTTTCCGGAGCTCCACCGGAGGGGGCATCGATCACGGAGGGCCTCTACATCAACTCCATGGCCCCTCTGATGATGTGTGAGTAGATTACTTTAGACCTTCGGGTCCATAGCTATTAGCTAGATGGCTTCTTCTCTCTCTCTTTCAATCTCAATACAAAGTTCTCCTTGATCTTCTTGGAGATCTATTCGATGTAACTCTTTTTGCGGTGTGTTTGTCGAGATCCGATGAATTGTGGGTTTATGATCAAGTCTATCTATGAACAACATTTTATTCTTCTCTAAACTCTTTTGTGTATGATTGCTTATCTTTGCAAGTCGCTTCGAATTATCAGTTTGGTTTGGCCTACTAGATTGATCTTTCTTGCAATGGGAGAAGTGCTTAGCTTTGGGTTCAATCTTGCGGTGCTCGATCCTAGTGACAGAAAGGGAAATGACACGTATTGCATTGTTGCCATCGAGGATAAAAAGATGGGGTTATATCATATTGCTTGAGTTTATCCCTCTACATCATGTCATCTTACCTAATGTGTTACTCTGTTCTTATGAACCTAATACTCTAGATGCATGCTGGATAGCGGTCGATGTGTGGAGTAATAGTAGTAGATGCAGGCAGGAGTCGGTCTACTTGTCACGAACGTGATGCCTATATACATGATCATGCCTAGATATTCTCATAATTATTCGCTTTTCTATCAATTGCTCGACAGTAATTTATTCACCCACCGTAATACTTATGCTATCTTGAGAGAAGCCACTAGTGAAACCTATGGCCCTCGGGTCTATTCTCCATTATATTAATCTCCCTTCAACAAGTTATTTCTGGCACCACTTATTTTGCAATCTTTACTTTCAATCTATATCATAAAAATACCAAAAAAATTTATCTTATCATTATTATCTCTATAAGATCTCACTCTCATAAGTGACCGTAAAGGGATTGACAACCCCTTTACTGCGTTGGTTGCGAGGTTCTTATTTGTTTGTGTAGGTACGAGGGACTTGCGTGTAGTCTCCTACTGGATTGATACCTTGGTTCTCAAAACTAAGAGAAATACTTACGCTACTTTGCTGCATCACCCTTTCATCTTCAAGGGAAAACCAACGCAGTGCTCAGGAGGTAGCAAGAAGGATTTCTGGCGCCGTTCCCGGGGAGGCTTACACCAAGTCAAGTCAAGATTTGATCTCCCGCCAACATGCGATTTCTGGCGCTGTTGCCGGGGAGATCTACGCACAAGTCAAGACATACCATGTACCCATCCCAAACTCTTATTCCTCGCATTACATTATTTGCCATTTGCCTCACGTTTTCCTCCCCCCACTTCACCCTTACCGTTTTATTCGCCCTCTTTTTCCGTTCCCCTTCTCTTTTCCAGTTCGTCTCTTTTCGCTTGCCTCTTGTGTGCTTGTGTGTTGGATTGTTTGTCATGATGGCTCAAGATAATACTAAATTGTGCGACTTTTCTAATACCAACAATAATGATTTTATTAGCACTCCGATTGCTCCTCTTACCAATGTTGAATCTTGTGAAATTAATACTGCTTTGCTAAATCTTGTCATGAAAGACCCGTTTTCCGACCTTCCTAGTGAAGATGCCGCTACCCATCTAAACAACTTTGTTGATTTGTGTGATATGCAAAAGAAGAAAGATGTGGATAATGATATTGTTAAATTGAAGCTATTCCCATTTTCACTTAGAGATCGTGCTAAAACTTGGTTTTCGTCTTTGCCTAAAAATAGTATTGATTCATGGAATAAGTGCAAAGATGCTTTTATCTCTAAGTATTTTCCTCCTGCTAAGATCATAACTCTTAGAAAAGATATTATGAATTTTAAGCAACTTGATCATGAACATGTTGCACAATCTTGGGAGAGGATGAAATTAATGATACGTAATTGCCCTACACATGGTTTGTATCTTTGGATGATTATACAAATTTTTATGCCGGATTGAATTTTGCTTCTAGAAATCTTTTAGATTCGGCCGCGGGAGGCACTTTTATGGAAATCACGTTAGGAGAACCTACTAAACTCGTAGATAATATTATGGTTAATTATTCTCAATGGCACACTGAAAGATCTACTAGTAAAAAGGTTCATGCAATAGAAGAAATTAATGTTTTGAGTGGAAAGATGGATGAACTTATGAAATTGTTTGCTAATAAGTGTGTTTCTTCTGATCCTAAGGATATGCCTTTGTCTACTTTGATTGAGAATAATAATGAATCTATGGATGTGAATTTTGTTGGTAGGAACAATTTTGGTAATAACGCTTATAGAGATAATTTTAATCCTAGGCCGTTCCCTAGTAATTCCTCTAATAATTATGGTAATTACTACAAAAATTCTTATGGAAATTATAATAAGATTCCCACTGATTTTGAATCTAATATTAAATAATTTATTAGTTCGCAAAAGAGTTTCAACGCTTTGATTGAAGAAAAATTGTTTAAGATTGACGAGTTGGCTAGGAACGTGGATAGAATTTCTCTTGATGTTGATTCTTTGAAACTTAGATCTATTCCACCTAAGCATGATATCAGTGAGTCTCTCAAAGCTATGAGAATTTCCATTGATGAGTGCAAAGAAAGAACCGCTAGGATGCGTGCTAAAAAAGATTGCTTTTGTGAAAGCGTGTTCTTCTAGTTTCCATGATAATAATGATGAAGATCTAAAAGTTATTGATGTGTATCCTATTAAATCTTTGTTTTGCAATATGAATCTTGACAATGATGGGACTGGAGATGAGTCAACTTTAGTTAGAAGGCGTCCCAATGATTTGGAGTTTTTAGATCTTGATGCAAAAACTGATAAAAGTGGGATGGGAGAGGTCAAAACTTTACATAGCAATGAACCCACTATCTTGGATTTCAAGGAATTTAATTATGATAATTGTTCTTTAATAGATTGTATTTCCTTGTTGCAATCCGTGCTAAATTCTCCGCATGCTTATAGTCAAAATAAAGCTTTTACTAAACATACCGTTGATGCTTTAATGCAATCTTGTGAAGAAAAGCTTGAATTGGAAGTTTCAATCCCTAGAAAACTTTATGATGAGTGGGAACCTACTATTAAAATTAAAATTAAAGATCATGAATGCTATGCGTTGTGTGATTTGGGTGCTAGCATTTCCACGATTCCAAAAACTTTGTGTGACGTGTTAGGTTTCTGTGATTTTGATGATTGTTCTTTAAATTTGCATCTTGCGGATTCCACTATTAAGAAACCTATGGGAAGAATTAATGATGTTTTGTAGAAAAGGAATATCAAACGGAATCCAAGCGGAATGAAACCTTCGGGAGAGTTATTTTTCGAACAAACGTGATCCAGGGGACTTGGAGTGGACGTCAAGTAACCAACGAGGAGGCCATGAGGCAGGGGGGCGCGCCAACCCCCCTGGGCGCGCCCTCCCCCTCGTGGCTCCACCGACCTACTTCTTCCTCCTATATATATCCATATACCCCGAAAACATCCAGGAGCACCACGAAACCCTATTTCCACTGCCACAACCTTTTGTACCCAAGAGATCCCATCTTGGGGCCTTTTCCGGAGCTCCGCCGGAGGGGGCATCGATCACGGAGGGCCTCTACATCAACTCCATGGCCCCTCCGATGATGTGCGAGTAGTTTACTTCAGACCTTCGGGTCCATAGCTATTAGCTAGATGGATTCTTCTCTCTCTTTGAATCTCAATACAAAGTTCTCCTCGATCTTCTTGGAGATCTATTCGATGTAACTCTTTTTGCGGTGTGTTTGTCGAGATCCGATGAATTGTGGGTTTATGATCAAGTCTATCTATGAACAACATTTGATTCTTCTCTGAAATCTTTTGTGTATGATTGGTTATCTTTGCAAGTCTCTTCGAATTATCAGTTTGGTTTGGTCTACTAGATTGATCTTTCTTGCAATGGGAGAAGTGCTTAGCTTTGGGTTCAATCTTGCGGTGCTCGATCCGAGTGACAGAAAGGGAAACGACACGTATTGTACTATTGCCATCGAGGATAAAAAGATGGGGTTTATATCATATTGCTTGAGTTTATCCCTCTACATCATGTCATCTTACCTAATGCGTTACTCTGTTCTTATGAACTTAATACTCTAGATGCATGCTGGATAGCGGTTGATGTGTGGAGTAATAGTAATAGATGCAGGCAGGAGTCGGTCTACTTGTCACGGACATGATGCCTATATACATGATCATGCCTAGATATTCTCATAATCATTCACTTTTCTATCAATTGCTAGACAGTAATTTGTTCACCCACCGTAATACTTATGCTATCTTGAGAGAAGCCACTAGTGAAACCTATGGCCCCGGGTCTATTCTCCATTATATTAATGTCCCGTCAAGAAGTTATTTCTGGCACCGTTTATTTTGCAATCTTTACTTTCAATCTATATCATAAAAATACCAAAAATATTTATCTTATCATTATTATCTCTATTAGATCTCACTCTCATAAGTGACCGTGAAGGGATTGACAACCCATTTATCGCGTTGGTTGCGAGGTTCTTATTTGTTTGTGTAGGTACGAAGGACTTGCCTGTAGTCTCCTACTGGATTGATACCTTGGTTCTCAAATACCGAGGGAAATACTTATGCTACTTTGCTGCATCACCCTTTCCTCTTCAAGGGAAAACCAACACAGTGCTCAAGAGGTAGCATGTCGCAACCCCAAACATTAAGAAATGACAGCTTAGGTTTCTTGCCAAACCACAGTTCATACGGTGTCATCTCAACCTATTTAGATGTTGCCCTATTTAACGTGAATGCGGCTTTCTTTAATGCATGACCCCAAAACGATAGTGGTAAATCAGTAAGAAACATCATAGATCGCACCATATCCAATAAAGTACGGTTACGACATTCGGACACACCATTGCGTCGTGGTGTTCCAGGTGGCGTGAGTTATGAAACAATTCCACATTGTTTTAAATGAAGGACAAACTCGTAACTCAAATATTCCCTCCATGATCAGATCCTAGAAACTTTATTTTCTTGTTACGATGATTCTCCAGTTCACTCTGAAATTCTTTGAACTTTTCAAATGTCTCAGACATATGTTTCATCAAGTACACTGTAGGATCAAAAGTATGTCTAGAGGGGGTGATTAGACTACTTGACCAAATAAAAATCTAGCCTTTTCCCAATTTTAAGTTTTGGTAGATTTTAGCAAATTTGAACAAGTCAAGCAATCAACCTACACATGCAAGTCTAAGAGTATAGCAGCAGAATGTAAAACATTGCATATGAAGGTAAAGGGAGGAGTTTGGAGGGAGCAAACGCAATGTAGACACGGAGATTTTTGGCGTGGTTCCGATAGGTGGTGCTATCGTACATCCACGTTGATGGAGACTTCAACCAACAAAGGGTAACGGTTGCGCGAGTACACGGAGGGCTCCACCCACAAAGAAGCAATCTTGTCTATCCCACCATGGCCATCGCCCACGAAGGACTTGCCTCACTAGGGTAGATCTTCACGAAGTAGGCGATCTCCTTGCCCGTACAAACTCCTTGGTTCAACTCCACAATCTTGTCGAAGGCTCCCAAATGACACCTAACTGTTGGAGATATGCCCTAGAGGCAATCATGTATGATGATATTTCCTATGTGCTTATGAATAAAGATAGTCCTTGGACATCACCAATGATGTGTATCAGCAAGTACGTGACTTGTTTGTGGGACTATGCATTGTATGATGACTGTCCTAAAAGGTCCCTAGTCGAAAGGGCTGTGTGGACGCGCAGCCAACTAGACTAGCATATGACACGGTCGATGGCTTGGTCTCACTAGCCATGCAGCATTTGATGCTAACCAGATAATATGGCTTGGAAGGATCTGGTCGGATTCGACGTAGTCGGATCCGAGTCAAGATAAGGTCCAAGTCGGACAGACCCAACTATGAGACGCAGCGATATGTCATCTGTGAGTCTCTAGTACAACATATGTTCTATGTCCTAAGACCTGAGCTGACGCATGTACTCGGGATGGTGACAGACTTGATTTGGGACGACCAAACGCTACTCCGTAACTGGGTAGTTATAAAGGTAGGTGTCGGGTTTGTCCAGAACCATGCTGCGAGACGTAGTCGAGCAAGATGAGATTTGCCCCTCCGATCAGGAGAGATATACTCTGGGCCCCTCGTGTGATCCGACCAGGATAAGCATGGCCATGCGACAAGGATTATGAGATAATCCGGTTTGTGGTCGGCATCACTAGAACGAGAAAGAGGTCGGGCTAGCACAAGGATGACAGACTCGCCTTGAGCTCGACAACATATATCGTATGGCAAAAGGAATGGAAGTGTGATGTACAGGTTTGCTAACCAGCTTCATAGTCTGCTTGGTGTTCGGCATGTCTTGCTAGAGGTTGCCACCAACCGTGCAGTTCGGAGGTGATCCGAACTGCGACCAAGCCGACTTGAACCTAAGAGGTCGCACGCTTAAGGGAAGGAACCTATGAGGTCGGATCTGAGGACACTTGTCGGATGTGATCCGAACTGTATTCGGATTGTGGTCGAGTAGACTTATGGGCTTTAGGGTCCGTGCAAGGCCCAAGTGTTGAGCTCGTGACGGACGCCTATATATATAGTGGAGGTGCAGCACACTCATGAGTTGATCGCTTCGGCGCTGTCACTAGGGTTTGCATGTCTAGCAAATAGACACCTCCACTCGCCGCCGGTTGTGTGATCGGACCAAGCAGTCCGCCGCACGACGTTCCTCCTGCACGCACGGATACCGTTAGAGGCAGTGCACTTGCGCCGCTCCGGCGAACCTGTACGTCGGAACCGACCACCGGTTGTACGCGGGAGATCGGACAAGGAGGAGACGATCCACGCGGACACGCTGCCCCAACTCTTCTTCCGCTGCACGGCATTGCGCGTCTAGTGGTAACGAACTGTGATCCATCTCCCGTAGCATGTTCTTGGTTGTTCTACGCGTAGGAAATTTTAATTTGCAGTCGACGCACCCTACCATAGATCCACTAACCAATCTAGGATACACCTGATACGTCTCCATCATATCTACTTTTCCAAACATTTTTGACCTTGTTTTAGACTCTAGGTTGCATGATTTGAAGGGAACTAACCCGGACTGACGCTGTTTTCAGCAGAATTGCCATGGTGTTATTCTTGTGCAGAAATAAACGTTCTCAGAATAACCTGAAACTATATGGAGAATATTTTTGGAATATATAAAAAATATCGGTGAAAGAATCAACATTAGGGGGCCCACACCCTGTCCACAAGGGTGGGGGCGTGCCCACCCCCCGGGGCGCGCCCCCCTTTCTCGTGGGCCCCCCTGAGGCTCCACCGACCTTAACTCCGACTCTATATATTCATGTTCAGGGAGAAAAAATCAGAGAGAAGGATTCATCGCGTTTTGCGATACAGAGCCGCCGCCAAGCCCTAATCTCTCTCGGGAGGGCTGATCTGGAGTCCGTTCGGGGCTCCGGAGAAGGGAATCCGTCGCCATCGTCATCATCAACCTTCCTCCATCACCAATTTCATGACGCTCACTGTTGTGCGTGAGTAATTCCAACGTAGGCTTGTTGGACGGTGATGGGTTGGATGAGATTTATCATGTAATCGAGTTAGTTTTGTTAGGTTTTGATCCCTAGTATCCATTATGTTCTGAGATTGATGTTGCTATGACTTTGCTATGCTTAATGCTTGTCACTAGGGCCCGAGTGCCATGATTTCAGATCTGAACCTATTATGTTTCCATGAATATATGTGAGTTCTTGATCCTATTTTGCAAGTCAATAGTCACCTACTATGTGTTATGATCCGGTAACCCCGAAGTGACAATAATCGGGACCACTCCCTGTGATGATCGTAGTTTGAGGAGTTAATGTATTCACTAAGTGTTAATGCTTTGTTCTGGTACTCTATTAAAAGGAGGCCTTAATATCCCTTAGTTTCCAATAGGACCCTGTTGCCACAGGAGGGTAGGACAAAAGATGTCATGCAAGTTCTTTTCCATAAGCACGTATGTCTATATTCGGAATACATGCCTACATTACATTGATGAACTGGATCTAGTTCTATGTCACCCTATGTTATAACTGTTGCATGAGGAATCACATCCGACATAATTATCCATAACTGATCCAATGCCTACGAGGTTTTCATATATTGATCTTTGCTTAGTTACTTTACCATTGCCACTATTACAATCACTACAAAACCAATACTGTTACTTTTGCCACCGTTACCGTTACTTCCATATTACTTTGCTACTAAATACTTTGCTGGAGATATTAAGTCTTTCAGGTGTGGTTGAATTGACAACTCAACTGTTAATACTTGAGAATATTCTTTGGCTCCCCTTGTGTCGAATCAATAAATTTGGGTTGAATACTCTACCCTCGAAAACTGTTGCAATCCCCTATACTTGTGGGTTATCAAGACTATTTTCTGGTGCTGTTGCCGGGGAGCATAGCTCTATTCTTTGAGTCACTTGGGATTTATATCTGTTGATCACTATGAGGAACTTGAAAGATGAAAGAACCAAGATTTTCCCCTAAACTATGAGGGGAGGTAAGGAACTGCCATCTAGCTCTGCACTTGATTCACCTTCTGTTTTGAGTAAACTTGCGACACCTACTCATGCTATTCATTCTGATATGTCGCATGTTATTGTTGATGCCACTTCTGCTTTGCATGATGCTTATGATGAAACTACTTCTATGCTTGATAATATTGTGTCACTAGGTGAATTTATTGATGAACAACTTGCTAGGGTTAGAGAGAATGAAATTATTGAAACTGATAATATTGATGAAAGTGGTGATGAAGATTCTCCCCCTAGATATGAATTGCCTCTTGTGTCTGAGGGTTATGTTATGGATGAAGAAACTGCTAGGGACTTTTTAGCTTGCAATGATATATATGATCTTAAGAAACTGTTAGCTAAGCTGAAAGAAAAGTCTTTGAATGCTAGAATGAAACTTGACCCTGCTTTTGCTACTTCACCTATCTGTATTTCCGATAAGGATTGTGATTTATCTGTCGATCCTGAGTTAATTACTTTGGTTGAATCTATTCCTTTTTATGGCTATGAATCTGAAACTGTTGTGGCACATCTTACTAAATTAAATGATATAGCCACCATGTTCACTAATTATGAGAAAACTTGCTATTACTTTATCGTTAAGTTGTTTCCGTTCTCATTAAGGGGTGATGCTAAAACATGGTTTAATTCTCTCGATCCTGGTTGTGTGTGTAGTCCCCGGGATATGATTTATTACTTCTCTGCTAAATATTTCCCCGCTCATCAGAAACAAGCTGCCTTAAGGGAAATATATACTTTTGTGCAAATTGAAGAAGAGAGTCTCCCACAAGCTTGGGGGAGGCTTCTCCGATTACTTGATGCTTTGCCTAATCATCCTCTCAAGAAAAATGAAATACTTGATATCTTTTATAATGGACTAACTGATACTTCCAGAGACCACTTGGATAGTAGTGCTGGTTGTGTTTTCTGGGAAAGAACTGTTGATCAAGCTAAATTGCTATTGAATAATATGTTGAGTAATGAAAATGATTGGACACTTCCTGAACCAACTCCTAAGCCAACTCCGAAGAAAAGGGGTAGTCTATTTCCCAGTCCTGAAGATATGCAAGAGGCAAAGAAATCTATGAAAGAAAAGGGTATTAAAGCTGAAGATGTTAAGAATTTACCACCTATTGAAGAAATACATGGTCTTGATAACCCGACACAGGTAGTAAAGGTAAATTCTCTCTATAGATTTGATGATGGTGATATTCCACTTAATAAGTCTGCTAGCCAATGCTTAGATGAGTTTGATAATTTTATTATTAAACAAGAAAACTGCAATGCTTATGTTGGCAGACAATTGAAACGTAATGCTTATATGATTGAACACTTGAGTGGTTATATGTCTAGAGTTAAAGGTGAACTTAAACTTATTAGTAAACATGCTTCTATGGTTACCACTCAAGTAGAACAAGTACCTAAAGCTCAGAATGATTTTCTCAATGAATTAAATAATAAGAAAAATAATAATGTTGTTAGAGTTGTGACTAGAGGGGGTAAAATGACTCAGGAACTTTTGTATCCTGAGGGCCACCCTAAGAGAATTGAGCAAGATTATCAGAGAACTAATGTTGATGCACCTAGTTCTTCTAAGAAGAAGAAAAAGAAAAATTATAGGACTTTGCATGCTTCTAGTGAACCTGTTGTTGACACACCTGAGAATCCCAATGATATTTCTATTTCTGATGCTGAAACACAATCTGGTAATGAACATGAACCTAGTGATAATGCTAATGATGATGTTCATGTTGATGCTCAACCTAGCAATAACAATGATGTAGAGATTGAAGTTGTTGTTGATCTTGATAACCCACAATCAAAGAATCAACGTTATGATAAAGAGACTTCGTTGCTAGGAATCACGGTAAAGAAAGAGAACCATGGGTTCAGAAACCCATGCCTTTTCCTCCTAAACCATCCAATAAAAAGGATGATGAGGATTTTGAGCGCTTTGCTGAAATGATCAGACCTATCTTTTTGCGTATGCGTTTGACTGATATGCTTAAAATGAATCCTTATGCTAAGTGCGTGAAAGATATTGTCACAAATAAAAGAAAGATACTGGAAGCTGAAATTTCCACCATGCTTGCTAATTATACTTTTAAAGGTGGAATACCCAAGAAACTTGGAGATCCAGGAGTACCAACTATACCATGCTCCATTAAAAGAGACTATGATAAAACTGCTTTATGTGATCTTGGAGCCGGTGTTAGTGTTATGCCTCTCTCTTTATATCATAGACTTGATTTGAATAAGTTGACATCTACTGAAATATCTTTGCAAATGGCTGATAAATCAACTGCTATACATGTCGGTATTTGTGAGGATGTGCCTGTTGTGGTTGCAAACGTTACTATTTTAACAGACTTTGTTATTCTTGATATTCCCGAGGACGATAGTATGTCTATTATTCTTGGTAGACCCTTTTTGAATACCGCAGGGGCTGTTATTGATTGCAATAAAGGAAATGTCACTTTTCATGTTAATGGTAATGAGCATATGGTACACTTTCCGAGGAAACAACCTCAAGTCCACAGTATCAATTCTATTGGTAAAACTTCAATGATTACTATTGGAGGTTTTGAATTCCCTCTTCCTACTCTCAAGAAGAAATATGATACTCTTATTGTTGGGGATATGCATATCCCCGTTGAGGTAACCTACTATTATTCAAAAATTCTCCGGTTTCATGTTATTCCAAAAGAGTTTGTTAACAAGACTTGATCAACCTTGTTAGTGGATTCCTTTTGATGAGCATGAGATGGATGAAGTTAGAAAGCACAACTCTCTGTACCCTCCCTTTACTTTCTGTTATTTAGATTAAATAAAGAAAAAATAGTATTTTCTGTCTGTTTTCTGAATTATCCTTGCAATAAAAAATACCCCGAAAATAAAAGTTCTCCAAATGTCCTAAAAAATTTATATGTTTTTTTCTAGAATATTTAAGAATTATTGGCACTGAGAACACACCTGGGGGCCCACCACCTGGCCACGAGGGTCCAGGGCGTGCCCCCTGCCTCGTGGACCCCACGTGGGCCCCCTCCACTTATTCTTGCACCCACACACTTCGTCTTACTCCAGAAAAAAAATCATCCACTAGCTCAAACCCGAGTTCTAGCTCATCTTGCTGCCATTTTCGATCTCCTTGCTCAAAGCTCCATTCACAAAACTGCTTTGGGGAATTGTTCTTCGGTATGTGACTCCTTCAATGGTCCAATTAGTTTTTGTTCTAGTGCTTTATTTATTGCAATTTTTGCTGCTTAGGTGACCCTGTTCTTGAGCTTGCATGTCGTAGTTTTAATGCATGATATGGCCTCTAGGCATTTGTAGGAGTAGTTGCTATCAATCTTGTTGAGTTTGGTTCACTTTTATTTTGAGTTACTAAAAATTTCAGAAATTTTTCAGAGAGAGAAAATGATGAAGAGATTGTTGAGGGGTTCTTTGAGCCGAAGCTCGAATGATAAGCAAAGTGAAGAGAATAAGAAGCCCAAATATAATCTCCCTCGCACTGCGGAAGTTCGGCCATGCGAATGGCCTTGTGATGAGTTCTTGACAGCAGTCGGTATATATGAGGACTTTTACTATTTGGCTGAGAATGCAAGCATCGTCGACTTCCTCCGCGACCAGCGCGAATAGTATCTCCTCCTCACTAATGTTTTCGTGCAAAATGTTTACTTTCATGCTAAAAAATCACCACCTTCAGTGGAATTTCATTTATATGATGAGGTTAAGGAGATGTCACTATATGAGTTTTGTAGGGTCTGTAAGATACCCTTTGCGGGCAGCATAGAGGAACCACATCGTAATGATGTGGAGGGATTTATTGATATGATTGTTGTAGGGGAAACGAGGGAAGTTTCCGATGCAAAAATTACTAGCATACATTTTCATGTTCTACATTACTTTGCAATATTTGCTAGTAGATGTTTAATTGGTCGCGGGAACAGTGGAAATCTCAGTGCTCCTGATATTGTTATTTTGTGCCATGCTTTGTTTCGTGATACCACTTTTTGTTTAGGCGCTATTGTTGCTAAGCGGTTAAATCTGAACCGTACAAAGGGTCCCATCTTTGGAGGCATCTTTGCTTCGCGCCTTGCTACACACTTTAACATACCTATTAGGCATTATGAGAAAGAGGAAAGGTTGCTGCCTCCTATTTTTCTACTCCCTCAGTTCGGAAATACTTGTCTTAGAAATGGTTGTATCTAGAACTAAAACAAGTCTAGATACAACCATTCCTAGGACAAGTATTTCCGAACGGAGGGAGTAGATTATAAGAGTATGGTAGCACATGATTTTATTGTTAAGGATAAAAATAAGATGCTTAAATATAGATTGATATTTGATAAAAACTACTAAGAGATTATTACCTTGCCTGCTTCCACTTTGTTTAACATATTTTCAGGCACATACCTCGTGTTGCCGGAGGCCGTTCATGCATACTGGAGCCTGACATCAGCTCCATAGCCTGAGTCGGAGCCACCACTTGATCCTTACAGTCAATCTGTCTATCGGTGGGATCCGGAGGAGATTACCAACCAGTGGCACCCAGAGGACAGTCCTCCGTACACCGGAGAGGGTGGATTTGAGCCATGGCCATAGACCAACTTATGCCAAAATCCTAAGCTTGGGGGAGTACGTATTCCTCACTGACATTACATTCATGTTCACACACTCATGCCAGTTGTCGGTGCTCATACTTTTTCATTATACTATCCATGCTAGTTAATTTTCTTTTCCAGCATTCATCTTGTGTGTTTGAAAAACCTTAAGAAAAACCAAAAAAATAGTTGTAGCTTTTAGCTAGTTTACTTTCCATGCTTGTAGTAGTAGTAATTAAAAAGAAAACCCAAAAATATTTCTCGTTCTTCTTTTGCTTGTTGGGAGCTTTCCCGTGTAAATAGTTTTAGTTCCTTTCTTTTCTTAGTCGAGAGGAGAAGACCATGATGAAAATGTTGAGTGGCTCTCATATGCATTATTGTTGATCTAACCAAGATCCCATATTACCTTGTCTTCTCCCTTGTATTGAATGCTTGCAGATTCCAGCTTAGTCCAATGCACACGCACTATTATTATTATCCACACCGTTCAGTTGTGCAAGTGAAACGCAATAATGATGATATATGATGGACTGATTGAGATGAGAGAAGCTGGTATGAACTCGACCTATCTTGTTTTTGTAAATATGATTAGTTTGTCGTTCCTGGTTCAGCTTATTATGAAGGAAACATGTTTGTAATGACAATTAGAGATTATAGTTGCTCATGCCATGCTTAATTAGCTAGGAGTTTATAATGGTTTACCTTGCGTGCCAACATGCTATTAAAATGGTTGTGATGTGGTATGATAGGGTGGTATCCTCCTTTAAACGATTCGAGTGGCTTGACTTGGCACATGTTCACACATGTAGTTGAAACAAAATCCAAATAGCCTCCACGATATTTATGTTCATGGTGAATTATATCCTACTCATGATTGCACTCAGTGTTGATTAATTTTAATGCATGTTCATGACTATTGTCGCTCTCTAGCTGGTCGCTTCCCAGACTCTTTCTAGCCTTCACTTGTACTAAGCAGGAATACTGCTTGTGCATCCACTTCCATAAACCCCAAAAGTTATTCCATATGAGTCCACCATACCTTCCTATATGCGGTATCTACCTGCCGTTCCAAGTAAATTTGTATGTGCCAAACTCTAAACCTTCAAATGAAATTCTATTTTGTATGCTCGAATAGCTCATCTATCAACTAGGGATGTCTATATCTTCCATGCTAGGCGGGTTATTCTCAAGAGGAGTGGACTCCTCTCCTTACTCACGAGAAAATGGCTGGTAACTGAGATGCCCAGTCCCATGCTTAAATTAAAATAATTACAAACAAAACTCCCTCAGGATTGTTGTTAGTTGGAGGCACCCATTGTTTCGGACAAGCCATGGATTGATGTTTGTTGGTGGTAGGGGGAGTATAAACTTCACCATTCCGTTTGGGAACCGCCTATAATGTGTGTAGCATGGAAGATATCGAGATCTCTCGGTTGTTATGTTGACAATGAAAGTATACCGCTCAAAATATTATTCATCTCTATTTCAAAATCGAGCTCTGACACCTCTACAAATCCCTGCTTCCCTCTAAGAAGGGCATATCTATTTACTTTTATGTTGAGTCATCACCCTCTTATTAAAAAGCACCAGTTGGAGAGCACCGCTGACATTTGCATGTATTACTATTAGTTTACATTGAGTATGACTGTGACTGGATCTCTTTTACCATGAATTACAATGTTTAGTCAGTCCTTGATCTTAAGAGGTGCTCTGCATTTATGTTTTGCGGTCTCAGAAAGGGCTAGCAAGATACCATCTTGTTATATCATATTATGATTGTTTTGGGAAAGTGTTGTCATCCGAGATTTATTATTATTATTGCTCGCTAGTTGATTATGCCATTGATATGAGTAAACATGAGACCTAAATGTTATTGTGAATATGGTTAGTTCATAATCTTTGCTGAAAACTTGAATGTTGGCTTTACATATTTACAACAACAAGATCAAAAGAGTTTGGAAAAGTTTTTCTTTATCACTTTCAGTTTGTCAACTGAATTGCTTGAGGACAAGCAAAGGTTTAAGCTTGGGGGAGTTGATACGTCTCCATCGTATATACTTTTCCAAACACTTTTGACCTTGTTTTGGACTCTAACTTGCATGATTTGAATGGAACTAACCCGGACTGACGCTATTTTTAGCAGAATTGCCATGGTGTTTTTTTTTGTGCAGAAATAAAAGTTCTCGGAATGACCTCAAACTTCACGGAGAATATTTTTGGAATATATAAAAATACTGGCAAAGAATCAACGTCAGGGGCCTACACCCCGTCCACAAGGGTGGGGGGCGCGCCCACCCCCTGGGGCGCACCCCCCCTATCTCATGGGCCCCCTGAGGCTCCACCGACCTCAACTCCGACTCTATATATTCATGTTCGGGGAGAAAAAATCAGAGAGAAGGATTCATCGCGTTTTACGATACGGAGCCGCCGCCAAGCCTTAATCTCTCTCGGGAGGGCTGATCTGGAGTCCGTTCGGGGCTCCGGAGAGGGGAATCCGTTGCCATCGTAATCATCAACCTTCCTCCATCACCAATTTTATGATGCTCACCGCCATGCGTGAGTAATTCCATCGTAGGCTTGCTGGACGGTGATGGGTTGGATGAGATTTATCATGTAATCGAGTTAGTTTTATTAGGGTTTGATCCCTAGTATCCATTATGTTCTGTGATTAATGTTGCTATGACTTTGTTATGCTTAATGCTTGTCACTAGGGCCCGAGTGCCGTGATTTCAGATCTGAACCTATTATGTTTCCATGAATATATGTGAGTTCTTGATCCTATTTTGCAAGTCAATAGTCACCGACTATGTGTTATGATCCGGTAACCCCGAAGTCACAATAATCAGGACCACTCCCGGTGATAATCGTAGTTTGAGGAGTTCATGTATTCATTAAGTGTTAATGTTTTGTTCCGGTACTCTATTAAAAGGAGGCCTTAATATTCCTTAGTTTCCAATAGGACCCCTTGCCACCGGAGGGTAGGACAAAAGATGTCATGCAAGTTCTTTTCCATAAGCACGTATGACTATATTCGGAATACATGCCTACATTACATTGATGAACTGGAGCTAGTTCCGTGTCACCCTATGTTATAACTGTTGCATGAGGAATCGCATCAGACATAATTATCCATCACTGATCCAATGCCTACGAGCTTTTCATATATTGATCTTTGCTTAGTTACTTTACCGTTGCCACTGTTACAATCACTACAAAACCATTACTGTTACTTTTGCCACTGTTACTGTTACTTCCATATTACTTTGCTACTAAATACTTTGCTTCATATATGAAGTCTTTCAGGTGCGGTTGAATTGACAACTCAACTGTTAATACTTGAGAATATTCTTTGGCTCCCCTTGTGTCGAATCAATAAATTTGGGTTGAATACTCTACCGTCGAAAACTGTTGCGATCCCCTATACTTGTGGGTTATCAACACCACTCTCCAAAAGGTAATAGATGGTGTGTTGATGATGAACTCCTTGCTCTTGTGCTTCAAATGATAGTCTCCCCAACACTCAACTCTCTCTCACATATTTGGATTTGGTGGAAAGATGATTTGAGTGGAAAGCAACTTGGGGAAGGCTAGATCAAGATTCTTATGGTTGGATTGGAATATCTTGGTCTCAACACATGAGTAGGTGGTTCTCTCTCAGAAAATGTATGTTGGAAGTGTAGGCACGTTTTGATGGCTCTCCTTACTGATGAAGGAAGGGTAGAGGGGTATATATAGACTCCACACAAAATCTAAACGTTACACACAAATCACTAAACTCGGTGGGACCGAATCATGAAACTCGGTCAGATCGATTTAGTTCAAAATGTGAATGTTAGGATTTTCGGTGGGACCGGCATGTCAACTCGGTAGGACCGATTTCATTAGTGTTAGGGCATAACGTAATCTCGGTGAAACCGATCACATAAACTTAGTAGGACCGATTTCTTTAATTGGCAAACAAAGAGTTGGTGAGGCAAACTCGGTGGGACCGATTCGCTCATTTTGGTTGGACCGAGATGTTACGAAAGGGAAACATAGAGTTTGCATTGCAAACTCGGTGGGACCGATCGCTCATCTCGGTTGGACTGAAATGTTACGAAGGGAAACAGAGAGTTTGCAATCCCATCTCGGTGAGACCGAGATCCCTATCGGTGAGACCGAAGTGACTAGGGTTTCTGGCAGTGGCTATGTCAAGTGAACTCGGTGGCGCCGGATAGATCAAATCGGTAGGGGCGAGTTTGACTTTTGGTTTGGGACATATGTGGATATGAGAAAGTGGTTGAGGGCTTTTGGAGCATATCACTAAGCATTTTGAGCAAGCAAGCCATTAAGCAACACCTCATCCCCTTTTAATAGCATTGGCTTTTCCTATGGACTCAATGTGATCTTGGATCACTAAAATGAAAATGTAGAGTCTTGAGCTTGAGCCAATATGTGTCCTTAGCATTTTGAGGGGTCCACATTCCTAATTCATGCCATGCCAATCATTGAACTTTCTGAAATGATCATCTTGAAATAGCATTAGTTCAATGAGCTATATGTTGTTAGTAATTACAAAAACCACCCAGGGATAGTTGCACTTTCAATCTCTCCCTTTTTGGTAATTTATGACAACATATAGATCAAAGCTTCGACAAATGATAATAAGATTTAAAGTACATCATCGCTTTTAGAAGTATGTGATAAGTAAGAGCTCCCCCTATATTTGTGCATTATTTGAAATTTGCGTTTGAATTCAAATGCACAATCGATTAGGATCATGGGTTACTCTTCCATGTCACATACATCTTGGTGGAGCGCTCAAAATGATAGGAATTAAAACATGCACTCATCACCAAGCAAAGTGAATGATCATATATGAGATAGCAAAGATAATATCATCCAAGCAAGCATTAAAGTTGAATATGATCAAACACATGATCATACAAGTATCTCACACACAGACATAAAGAGTATCAAACGAGCACACACAAAAGTATCAACCAAATAGGAAGAGAGACAAAGAAGCAAAACACAACACTCTCTCTTGAAGCCTATGATCTATACATTTCTCTCCCTTTGGCAACAAGTTTCCAAAAAGTTTGAAATGCATAGTGCTATGCGTCTCTCTAGGCTTGATCTTCAGGAGGTGATGTAGAGAGGACTCCAAGGACAAAGGCATCCGTAGATGTTGTTGGAGCTGGTGGAGTGGCAACTGGAGGTGGCACTGAAGCCGTTGCTGCTGGTGCTGAAGTAGTTGATCTAGTGTCAGGCACTGGCACTACAGCAGATCTCTGACCTCTGGGTACTCTCTGAAAAGCATCTGTAGTAGCCTGCCCTTTCCTCTCCTCTGCTTCCTCCTAGAGCTTCTCAACAGCTGACTGCATCTCAGTTACTTTAAGATCAAGATCATAAAATTTGGTCTCTATGATCCTCTCCAAGCTCTCATGATTCTTGTTCAGGGTGGCCAAGCCCTTCTCAATTCTCAAAGTTGCTTGAATTAGATATGCAAGCTGATCTTGTTTTGACTTCAGAAAAACTTGAGATGCCTCCTCAACACTTGGCATTTTTGCAGCCTTCTCAGCCTTTGCCTTTGCTCTCTTCTCTTGTGCTTGCACTGATGTGGGATCATCCTCATTCATCACAACTGTGTTATCCTCAAATTCTGTTCTCAAGGGTAAGTGCTCCTTGTCCAACAAATAAGTGCCTATGCCCATCTTGGAGTTGATGAGCACCTGAATGTGTGGAGCATACCCACAAGATCTCTTTTGATCAGCAGTTGTCCTCTTGATTGTCTCAACAATTAGACTCATGACCTTGAATTTTTGAGGCACATCAAATATCTGCAGCAAGTTGATTGAATGGCCTCTGATCATCTTGTGATCTCCAGATTTGGGCAACAATGTATGCCTCAATATAGTGTTGATCGTAGCTAGACCAGACAACAAGTAATGTACATGTCCAAGCTTATGTGTTTCCAAAGCTTTGTCTAGAATCTCTTTGTACATGTTGGCCATAGAGTTGTGGTCTTTCTTCTTCTTGGCATAGACATCCAAGTCATCTTCATGCTCTTCAGGGGCATTTATCAACTTGGCCCACTCATTAACAGTTGACTGGTACCTTGTACACTCAGACATCCATACAATCCTACCATTTGGATAAAAATGAGCAGTGGAGTAGAATTGCATGATGAGTTCATCATTCCATTTTGTCAGCTCTTGACCTACAAACTTGTCAACACCACATGATTTGAAGCTCTCATGTACACCAGGAAAATAGTCTTCATTCTCATCAATGAAGTCCCAATCAACCCATTTCATATCACAGACTATAGGCTTCTTGTCAAGTAAAATAGTTTCATATAAATATTGTTGTTCTTTGGTGTGAAACCTATAGTCCACTGCAGTCCTCCTTCTCACAACATAGGGATCATACTGCCTCCAAAGTCCCAAACCTGCATCCTTCCTGATGTTCATATCCTCTGCCACTGGATGGGTGTCATTGTGATCTGGAATCTTTGGCTTAAGTTTCCTTAGCACTTGAGCTTCAGCATATTCTTCTTCCATCTCAGGCACTGGGGCCTTGTTCTTCTCTTCATCTGGAATGGTCCTAGTGCTTCTCTTGGGCTTATAAGTCTTTTGAGCTTGAGCAACAGCCTTGGGGGTAGTCTTGGGCTTTGAAGTGGCAGCCCTTGACTTAATGGCATCCCCCATAAGCTTTTGGTACTTGGGTGTTGGTGCATCATCCTCTTCATCTTCATCTTCTTTAGCTGGATCTCTCATTATAGATGGTCTACCAATGACTCTGGCAGTGGTCTTCTTGACCCTCTCTTTACTTTTCTTACTCTCTCCAGCAGCCTCTTGAGTTGGCTTAGAAGTTTCAGCAGTTGAGGCCCTGGCCTTTAAGGTTGGCACCCTCTTGGCTGGGGCCTTCTTATGCAATCCAGGCTTTGTTGTAGCAGCAATACCATATTCCTTCTTTAGTACTTTCTTTTTGGAGCTCACTTATTTCTCAATAGCCACATACTCCTCATCCTCAGAATCTGAGGTTTTCTTCTTCCTTGATCTGGTGGTTGCCTTGGGCAGATTGCTTGGAGTGCTCCCGCTGCCCTCATCTTAGCTGCTTGAGGGACTAGTTCCCTCACTCATGTGCACTTGCTCTTCTGATTTGTTCTGGCTATCACTCTGGTCAGACATTCTGGCAAGCAAACTAACAGCAGACCCTGTGAATAGATATAGATGAGGTAGAGTGGATGAGCATCACAAAGTGCAGAGTTTTTGCAAAATAGATGAGTCAAAAACTTAGTTTTAGTTCTCCACAGAAAGCATTTCAGAGCTACCGATTTGTTAAACTCAGTGACACCGAAGCAACTTTTGGAGTCTAAACTAGTGAACTCGGTCAGACCGAGTCATAGTTTGGTGGCTCCGAGATTACTAGGGTTTCACAGAGAGTCAAACTCGGTCGCACCAATTTGCAACTTTCAGTCAGACCAAAAAGTGCAAGTGCAATGGCCTAAGCCAAATCGGTGAGACCGATTTCTACAACTCGGTCAGTCTGAGATGAGTTCAGCGGAAACCTAACCCTAAATTTTCGAATCAAACCTAATCAAACGAATGTTTTCTCTAGATAGATTGATTTCATACGTGGTAAAGAACATGGCATTGCATTGTGCTAAGAATCGGATTAAGGAATTAGCACAAAGGATCGAACTCATACCCTAGTTCGGCGGTGAGTTCGCTACGGCGGCAATGGTGGGGTTGAATCCTGTTAATGGCGACGGAAACCAGCGGCGGGAGGTCGCTGGCAACAAGGAGACGATCCGGAGACCTGAGACGGCAGAGCAGGACACGAGCGGGCTGGAGGGTTTTGAAGAAATTTCCAAAATCTCACCCGTGGGTATATATATCCTCACCCTGTCGGTGTGACCGAGTGGAACAACTCGGTGGCACTGAGATGCAGAATCGCAAGCGGTTACTGCAACTCGGTGTGACTGAAAAGTTCAAATCATTTGCACCGAGATTGAAAACCTAGATCAACTCAGTGAACTCGATGTGACCGAAGTGAATGGATCGGTTAGACCGAAATGCACAGAAAGGTTTTGGAAGTTTAAGTCTATACGAATCGGGGACTCCGAGTGCTCCTCACACAGAGTGGTTCGAATCTGACTTGGTCAAACTTTGTGATGTAGCATGAATAGACTTTGAGACGAGAAAAGCATAGATATCTAGAGGAGGTATTTGAGAAATCACATAACTTGGTGTTCTCTTGAGTCATGATGACCACACAACAAGATTGCACTCAAAAACAGATCCGGCAAGAAAACGGCGAACGGAAAAAGAGAGGCAAATAAAACGGCAATTTTTCGTGAAGTTGGGGAGAGGAAAACAAGAGGCAAATGGCAAATAATGTAAATTGCGAGGAGATGAGATTTGTGATTAGGAACCTGGTTATGAAGAAGATCCTCCCCGGCAACGGCGCCGGAAATTCCTTTTGATCGCTCTCTGACTATAGTGCCAGAAAAGCTCCTGTCTGCTAGGACTACGTCGGTATTTCCCCAAAGAGGAAGGGACGATGCAACACAACAACGGTAGGTATTTCCCTCAATGAAGAAACCAAGGTTATCGAACCAGTAGGAGAACCAAGCAACACAACGTAAACATCACCTGCACACAAATAACAACACCTCGCAACCCGACGTGTTAAAGGGGTTGTCAATCCCTATCGGGTAACGATGCCAGAAAATTGTAGTAGATTGAAATAATAGATCACAAATAAGATAAAGTGCAGCAAAGTATTTTTGTATTTTTGGTTTAATAGATCTGAATAAAAATGCAAAGGAAAAGTAGATCGCAAGCAAATAAATGAGGAAGAAGACCTGTGGGCCGTAGGTTTCACTAGTGGCTTCTCTCGAGAAAAGATAGCAAACGGTAGGTAAACAAATTACTGTTGGGCAATTGATAGAACCTCAAATAATTATGACGATATCCAGGCAATGATCATTACCCTGGCATCACTTCCAAGATTAGTAGACCGACTCCTGCCTGCATCTACTACTATTACTCCACACATCGACCGCTATCCAGCATGCATCTAGTGTACTAAGTTCATGGAAAAATGGAGTAATGCAATAAGAATGACATGATGTAGACAAGATCCGTTTATCTATTGCGTAGATATAGATCCCATCCTTTTATCCTTAGTAGCAACGATACATACATGTCAGTTCCCTTTTCTGTCACTGGAATCAAGCACCGTAAGATCGAACCCACTACCAGGCACCTCTTCCCATTGCAAGATAAATAGATCAAGTTGGCCAAACAAAACCCAAATATTGGAGAAGAAATATGAGGCTATAAGAGATCATGCATATAAGAGATCAAAGAAACTCAAATAACTTTCATGGATATAAAAAGATATGACTGATCATAAACTCAAAGTTCATCAGATCCCAACAAACACACCGCAAAAATACTTACAACATATGGATCTCCAAGAGACCATTGTATTGAGAATCAAGAGCGAGCAAGAGAGAGATGAAGCGATCTAGCTACTAACTACAGACCCGAAGGTCTACAAAGAACTACTCACGCATCACCGGAGAGGTAGCAATGGAGGTGGTGAACCCCATCCGAGATGGTGTCTAGATTGGATCTAGTGGTTCTGGACTCTGCGGCTACTGGATGAATATTTCGTCGACTCCCCTCGGGTTTTGGGAATATTTGAGTATTTATAGAGCAAAGAGGCGGTCTGGGGGGCACCCGAGGTGGGCACAACCCACCAGGGCGCGTCTTGGCCTCCTGGCGCGCCCTGGTGGGGTATCCCCTTGCCGGGACTCCCTACAGGTGCTACCAGGGCCCAACATGTTCCTTCTGGTCCATAAAAAATCTCCATAAAGTTTCGTGGCATTTGGAGTCCGTCTGATATTGATTTTCTGCGATGTACAAAACACGAAAAAATAGGAACTGGCACTTCGCACTATGTCAATAGGTTAGTACCAAAAAATGATATAAATGACTATAAAATGATTATAAAACATCCAAGATTGATAATATAACAGCATGGAACAATAAAAAATTATAGATACATTGGAGACGTATCACAGCGTCCGCTCCAGGACGCTCGAGGTGGGTGATCTCATCCTGAGGCGGGTGCTCTCCAAGAAGGGGTTGCATAAGCCCTCACCCATGTGGGAGGGCCCGTTCAGAATTGCCCATGTCTCCAGGCCTGGCGCCGTGTGCCTGGAGACGCAGGACGAGATCCCCATCCAGAACGCCCAGAATATCCAGCACCTCTGAAAGTTTTCTACCCATAAAGCAAGGCCCCGTGCCTGTGAAAGTCTCCACTCGTGATACTCTCACGTAATAATGAGTGGGGATGTACACGCCCCAGAGTCTCCTGAGTGTCGCCCGCGGGCCTCATGGGGGCTCCCTCCCACGTCCTAGTGACAGGACTTAGCTCCGCACTGGTGAGAAGACTAGACTAGGTGCCGGACGCGGATGTTCTTTCGCTTGCTTTCTATAGTTGGTTCACAACTTTTTAATGAAATTTGGAGTTTCCGCGTTCTTTTTCATTCACCGAGTTGGATTTTTTCTCCTCTTACTTCGCTCGCATCTCAGTCTTGGCTCGGGAAGAGCGGCAGTTGCCCGTCGCTCCTCCTCGCGTGTCACACGCGTGGGGGCTAGGCAGGTGTGTGCGTTTGGGTTTGCCCGCACCACAAACACACCTCGCCGAAGCCTCGGCTTCTTTAATCCTCACGAGACGCTCTCGAATGAGCTCGTGGGCGTGCACACCCTCTTAAGTCCGCGCCTCCGGGCAGTGCGACGTGGTGTACCAGCCCCAACCAACCCACGCCCGGGGGCTCGCGCGAGGAAGAATGAGATGCCCCGCCAAGCTTTCTAATAACTCTGCAGCTTTACAACACCTCCTGAGCCCCGACGGCTCCTGAGTCATCAGGAAGGGAGCTCCACTGAACACCACCGGAGAGATGCACCCCCGCGAGGCAGGGAGCTGCCGCAAGCATATCAAGCTAAGTTACCCAAACCGCACCTACTTGGAACACAGATATCACGGCATAACATCAAAATAATAAGCATAGTATAGTGGCGTAAGTGCCATAGTTCATCACACACCCCTGCGGGGCCATCTACTTTTTTCAAAATGCAAGAAGAATGAAAGGTTAAACAAAAGTGACCCGCACGGCCGCAACAGTTCTTGAAGCCAGGCTCCGGCAGCCCCGGACTCAGCCCGAGTCCTCCTCCCGCTTCATCGGAGCACGGCGGCGAGACGACCCATCGCCTCCCCCCATCAGAGCCCGGCGGCGAGGCGGCTGATCATAGTCGCCGCTGCTGGTGCTCTCGCCGGAGGAGCCACCAACACTGGGGGAGGCGCAGTCATCGCCAAGGGCAAGCTCGCCCTCGTTGTCGTCACGGCCGTCGTCAAGGCCAAGCTCATCGTCGCTGCTGCCCTCCTCGGGGCAGCACCCTGCGCGGCGGCCGTTCACCCTGAACACCCTCATGTAAAGGGTCGCGAGGTCGTCGTACTTGAAGTGGAGGGTGCACCTCCCATGCAGGCCTCGTGCGCGGGCGAAAGCCTGCCAACCGTGGGTCAGGGCCATGTTGCCTGCGCGGTGACCTCGACCCCGGCCCACGAGGCCCTGCTTCAGCAGCCGTCGGCCTGCAGCCAGAGGCCTTCAAGCCCCGTGGCCGGCAACTCACCGAAAAAGGAGAGCGGAAGCTGGAGCCAGTGCCGGCGGGCTTCTCTGACCACACGATGAACTCTGAGAGCACATCCGCCAAATGGAAGCGCGACCGAGGAGGCCGTGCAACCATGGCACGCCTACCCTCATCACAGGGGCTGCCTCGCCCTTTGCAGCCCCCACCTCGAGAAGAAGCGCCGCCGCGGCAACCGAAAGCGACACCGGCCCCCGAAGAAGTGCACTTGCGCCCTTTAGGAGCTACTATTGGGGTTTCAGCATACTTGCGGGGGTGACCTCGCCCCCTCTAGTGCGGTGGTGAGTCCCGCCCCTCCTTGGGTGCCTTCCCTTTCTCATCTACAGAGAACTTCCTCGTCGGCGCCATAGATGCTACGGCAAGACGAAGAGGGAGAAGAAGAAGCGGGCGGCGAGAAGATGGAGATGAGCAAGGGGGGCTCCACCCCTCTCCTCATTTATAGCCGGAGGGAGGCCAACCGCCGGCCTCCACGATCCCACGCAATGATGGTTTTTCTCTGTGCGCAACAAGGACTCGTCAAGTTGAACGGTTGCCGAGGCCGCGTGGGGAAGCGGAGACGCCCACGTCCCATCAATCTCCACGCGGTTAGGGCCCGCGATGCTTCGCACTTGCCCTTTGGCTTCGCCTCGAAGCCAAGTTCGAGCGCGCCTTGGGCCCGGGGGCTACTATCGGCGTTCTGGGTACGGGGGTACCTAGACTTGTCTGCCTGCGGCCCACAACGTGGCTCCATCGACGGCCTGGTATGACCCAGCTTCAACATCAATAACTCAAGACCCTTGCAAGGGGCCAAGCCTCGCGAGGCGAACGACACCAAGACCTCCACAAGGAGCAGCCACCTCAGTCTGGCTCCCGAGGAGCGGAGATTTCTATGCAAGCCTCACCTCGCGAGGTTCGGATGACGTGAGCCATGACGACCAAGGCCAGGCGGGCGCCAGCAGGCGTAGAGTACCAGTTTCCTCTTTGGTGCTAAGGAGGCAAGTGCAGGCGCGGAGTCCCGAGGAATCAGCCAAAGGTTTCCATTCCCGTGCAACAAGACCAAGACCGCCACGACGACAGAGCGGAGGTCATCGCCGAGCCCGCCACGACGTCACAACCAAAGGCTTTTGCAGGCGAAGACTACTTTTGTCAGGATAGCATGTACTAGTTGCCTCCCTTTGAATTTGGCCGTTGTGAGATCCTTTCCCGCCTTCATTTGGAAAGAGGACCAATGCCACTATAAATAGGACCTAGCAACCACCATAGAAGGGGACGGATCATTCATATCATACCCTCCTTCACCAGCTCGCTCTAGCCCAAGAACACTCCTCCTCCCGAGGTTGTTCTCACACTGTACTAGTTCATCCTCAACCCTTCGAGGCCAATCCACCACAAAGCAGGAGTAGGGTTTTACACCACAAGGTGGCCCGAACCTGGGTAAACTGCCGTGTCCCCTTTTCATTTGAGTTTGACGAGCTAGGCTGTGAGATTGGCGAGTAGGCAGACTAGGGAGGTTCAGTTCTTCGCACGCACCCCAGAGTTTGAACCTCTCAAGGGTCTGCGGAACCCGAAATCCGACACGTGCCACTCCATTTCTGACACGTCAAGGAGGCGGCGTCCATCGCCCCGGTGAAGAAGGAGGAGGCTACCTTGGGCGTGGCGACTCCTCGTCGTCGCGCACATACACATTGACGGCCAATAGGGGGACTGTCCAGGAGGCGCGCTGTGATCGGCAGAACGCGACGCGCTGAGCGACGTTTGCCACGTCCGACGTCGCCCTATGGAGAGTAAATTATATATGTCTCATATATGCATGTCACCGGTATAAGTTACTCTCCACTATGGAGAGGTCAGTGATGAGTCAAAGTTAGAAGAGGGATTATTTGCACTACAAATAGTAGTAGTATGATTACTTTGACACAGGTGAATCGTGATAATCACACGGGCTTATATAAGCAGTTACTAAGTCAGCTCATCGATATGTGGTCGAGCAGTTTTCTTTTTTCAACAACTTGCAGAGATGCGAATGGCTGATCCCCCACGAGAGCACATGGAGGGGCGCAATTGGACGTCTAGTGCGGTCCAATCGCCGCCCACCCAGCGCTCCACGCCTTCAAGCGACCACCTCCTGTGGCACTGGCCACAAGCTTGCTTTTCATTCGTACTAGTCACTTTCTCGTGGCATGTGGAAAAATAGTGCTACACGCTCCAGTAACAGAAACGGGACCTGGAAAGCCGGGTATATGCCTACAGTAATAGCAAAGCTTACCACCACTACATTGTATGCATTTCATCTCACTGTGAAAAGAAAAGCTGTACTGTAGGCATATACCCGGCTTTTCTTTTCACAGTGAGTATAAACGTTGGTGCCCCGTGTAACACGAGCACTTGAACAGTCTCTTGATCCGTGTGAGGTGTGCAGCGATGGCGTGGTCCAAGGAAGAGTGGTTTGGGGACAAAGCCGGGTGAGGAAAGCCAAGACCGAGGTGGAACCACCGGGCCAGGTCCGCAAGGCGGGCGGGAGGGAGTCACGTGTGTGCGCATCGGCATCGGGCCGTCCTCCGACCCTACCTGTGAGCGTCCTACACACCACACCGCACTAGCACGCACTCCGTCTCCGTGGTCAACTACGCAGCGTACAACGCTTGCCGTTTTCCCAGAATACGCACTCTTGCCATCTGGACCGCGGGCCGCCGTGGAGCCCATTGTAAAGTTTTGCCTGGCAGCGAGGGATGCTGCCATGCCACGTTTTGCTGCACGGGACCCCTCGGCATGGTGACACGGGGGTCCAAGCAAGCCCTCTGCCTCTACTCATTGCTCAAGGGCCAATACAACAGTTGACGGTTTTGTCAGAATTGTAGAAGCATGCAGCCATAATGGCGCTGTGATGGCGCACCCTCCATGTTTTGTCACATGCGATACGCTGTTCACTACAGGTAGGCAGGCCTCCATGTCCACGAACCCATCGGGGAAACTTTTCTGCCGCTTTTTGGTCACGTATGGTGGGATCTTCTCTCTTTTATACATTGCGGTGAGGGTAAATAATCCAATATTCGAGTAAAACAATAAGAAATGCACGTTTAACAAAGCCAAATGTGCTAGCCCGAGGATCGCAGGGCAGGATTATTCTATATATTTTTGCCTTGGAGAATGTGGGGAGAAGGAAGAAAAGTCCAAATGTTTAGCGTGGAATGACTAAAACTATCGGAAAGAAGTGATAGAATTTGCTTCCGCTTCCGCAACCTTTCATGCAAGACACAGCTTTGCGTATAAAGGAATATACCCACTGTGCTGACGTTTTTTTGATGAGAACAGCTCAGTCTTTCACTGAGTGAGTGACCTGGGAAGAGAGGAGGTGGCAGTATGTGTGACAATATCGTGTACGTACATCCCTATATCTGCATTAGATGGGCTTAAACTACTTAGGTTGGTCTAACCCATTGTCAATTTGTCATAGTATGCGCTAGCACATTGTTTCTGTCCAACCATATACTACTAATATACTAGTGCTCATCGCCTTGGTTAACAATTTTGTAGCCTAAGTTTAATTATGCCAAGAAAAAAAACACTAACCTCTTGATACAGCTGTTGTAATCATGGTTGATGTACTAGTTTTGAATCTTTATTGATGTGCCAGGAGTGCAGAAACCCTTTACCATTGGTTTCTCAGGATCCATCCCTAGGCGTGAGGTTAGAAACAATGTCACTTAGCGATAAAGACATATATCCATGGCAGGCCGCGTTGCCGCGTACTATTATAACAAAAGAAGAAGAAAAAGATGCGCATCCAACTTGTTTAATATAGTTTCAGATATACCAAAAAGCTTTCGAGGTCCATAACCGACTCAAAGGAACAATCTCCATAACTTAATTAAAGGCTTCCAACAACACCAAGAAGCTTCACCACAATGAAGTATGGCTCCGCGATGACCTCAACCGTCTAGGGTGCTTAAGCACCCAAGAGTAACAAGATCCTCGAGGGATTAGTGGGGGAATCAAATTTCTCTTGGTGGATGTGTAGATCGGGGCCTTCTCAACCAATCTCTAGAAGATCGACAATTTTGATTGGCTAGAGAGAGAGAGATCGGACGAAAATGAAGCTTAGAGCAACAATGGAGCTTGGGGATGGAAGAGGTAAGTCAACTCGGAGAAGATGACTCCCTTTTATAGTGGAAGAGCAAATCCAACCGTTATCCACCAACTCAGTCTGCGACGCACCATACTACCGCACCAGAGACGTGGTACTACCGCTAGGGCCTGTGGTACTACTGCAAGGCACTGCAGTACTACCGCCCACGCTGCAGTATCCAATACAGCCCTGATGCGACGAAGCAGAGGGCGGTAGAACCGCTGGCGCGGTACTACCGCAAGGCAGGGATAGTCCAGATTTGGAAAGGCACGGACATATAAAAATACATACGTGGCAACTTCCGCTGAGTTTAGATCTATGCAAAAATTTGACATGGTAATACCGGAAGCCAGGAGCGGTACTACTGCGTAGGGCGCGGATGTAAAAAATTACATCCGCCCCTACTTCCGCTCGTGCTGCTGAGCCAGACCTGAGGCCATGGTACTACCGCGTGAGAGAAGCGGTATTACCGCGTGAGAAAAGCGGTATTACCGCGAGCACCTGCGGTACTACTGCTCCGAGGAGCAGTACTACCACATGCCCCAGTTTAGCAACACTCGAAGTCAATCCTTTTACAGAAATTCGGAGAAACAAAGAATGCTCAAAAGAGCCAAAGGAAAGGTGGTGCAAAAGGAACAGACGTGTACGTGTTGATTCCACCCCAAATCGTTCCAATGCGGACCCCCTCTTAATAGTACGGCTTTCCTACGACTCAAACCACCGAAAAGAAACTTAGAGAAACGTCGTCTTCAATAGTCTTCGAGGGGCACCAAATCGTCTTGTGCCTAGACATGATATATCTGAAATGCTCAATGCACACAATTAGTCCGCAAAAGCATTGTCATCAACAAAACTACTAAGGGATAAATATGCCCTTACAATCTCCCCATTTTTGGTGAATTGATGACAATACGGGATTTGCACATAGGAATATAAATAAAGCATAGGCAAACCCAACGTATATAAAATATAGATGGGCTTCTCCTCGCCAAACGTCCTCAGGATCCTCTTGTTGCGGCGGCGACTCTCCTTGGAAGCAACATGGGTCCTGTACTGCCCCTTGGCTTGCATACATAACAAAGTCTTCATCTTGGCCTTCAGCTTCTTAGCCCATGAGGGCTCAGTAGAGGGAGGAGCATACCCAGCAGAGCTGTCCTCATCCGCTTCCTCCTCCTCAATCTCATCCTCATCTACGTCCATCTGAGCAGCCGCTGCCTCAGCACGGGTAGTGGTGTTAGCCCACTTAGGCTTGACGCAGAGCTTGATGGGCTCGTGACGGGTCCAGTCGGGGGCCTCAAACTCAACATTGGGATAGAGCTTCTCCCAAGACTTCGAGATCAGGTGAAACAGGTAAGGACCATAGATGGGTACCTTACGGTTGAACACCGCAAACCGTAGCTCACATCACATGATATGTGAGACATCAAGTGGTTGCGTATAAACACGACGCGCCTCCTTACAGATGAGCATCATATCCACGAGATAGACATGTACCTTATGCTTGTCACCAATACATGGGAAGTGGGTGTTGCGGAAGATCCGATACATGATGTCAAGGAATGGGTTCAGTACCCACGCCTTCTTGCCACTGGGAAGCTGCTTCTCAACATAGTATGGTTGGAGCTTGTTCTTGTTGGTGGACTCAGAGTTGCCATGAGGGCGAACACCAACGGGCTTGTCGAGCCCCTCATCACGAACCTGTAGCAGATCCATGAAGTCCTTCCACTTGGCGGTCAGCTATTGTCCATTTGTCAACCACGTCAAGGACCGTTCCTCATCGGTATGGAAGTGGACCGAGGCAAAGAACTGAGCCACAATCTCAGGGTTAAAGTCCAGGTGGAACATGATCAAGTCCTCAATGCCAAACTGCTCCACCAGGTCCAAAGCCTCACCAAAATAGGCGCAGTGCTTATCCTGCCTCATATGATGCATGCCAATCCAGTGCACGTCCACGTAGATGTTTTGATTGGCCTTGATCACATCCAAATAGATAAGATTCTGCTGCTTGGTCCAGAACAACTCATTCCCTCTGAAGTTTGCACGGGGATTCACATAGGGGTTGATCTTCCTTCGAGTGACAAACTCAGCTAGTGGCATCTCATCCATGCCCAGTGTTGGCTCCTTGGTCTTGGTTGCGGTTGACTTGGTTCTGCGTTGGGGGGCATTGGAGCCTTCTGGAGCTTCATCTTGGTTGCGCAGACGCTTCGAGCCCATGTCGTGAACGAGGTTCGAACGACGGACATTGGAACCAGAGCCACCACCTATGACACACAACACAAGAACACACAAGAAAAGCGAGAAGGATCAATGCAAAGACCATAGCAAAACAAATGAAACAAGTAAAAATAACATTGGGTAGTTGTTATAGGGAAGGTTCGGACTCAACGGTAGTACCGCACAAGTGTGTGGAACTAAAATTGTACTGCTGCTCCAGCCACGGTAGTACCGCGCCGGGATGGCACGGTAGTACCGCGCCTGGAGCGGTAGTAAAATTTTACTTCCGCGCCTCGCGCGATAGTACCACTCCTGAGGAGCGGTAGTACTGTACAAGGTGAACACGGCCGGAGCGGTAGTACCACTCGGGAGTTGCGGTAGTACCGCTCGGGTTCAGATCTGAAACGAAAAACTAATCTAAGAACATCCTCGAGGTCATTCTCATCGACGCGACGACCCTCAAGATCTCCTAGCTAAAGAAAATTCATTCCATGGCATTGGTTTGCAAGACCGAGTCCGAGCACGTAAAAAAGCGCGATGCCAAGAACAAAATGTCATGGAGCAAGAGCAACATGGACTACCACAACGTCCACGTAAAGCACCTTAAGACGGTGACACACTCCGCCAAGAGCAACAAAGACGTGACGAACAAGCACTTGAAGCACAACGCGCACTCCGCGAGGCCACGTAAGCCGTCAACGAACGCAACCGTGAAGTGCATGAATAAGAAGAAGCACTTCGCCAAGAACGACAAGACAAAGCCGCTCGCCATGAAGAACAACAAGAAAGAAGGAACTAGGCACACATGCCTCGTCCTAATTGGCAAGTCCATCAAGAGGAGCATGAAATTGAAGATCTTATTCCATGCCAAGTCCGACATCACCATCGTCCACATGATGAAGAACAACACTATGGCAAGCTCAAGCTGACCATGCTCAAGTTCTTCGGAAGCAACTATCCCGAGGAGTATCTCTCATGGGCATTGAAGGTTGACAAGATATTCCATCTTCACAATTATTAAGAGGAGAAGAAAATTGTCATAGCCACCCTCGAGTTTCAAGACTACGTCTTCATTTGGTGGGAACAAGTGGTCGAGTGACGCTGGGAGAGAGGCGAACCACCCAACACAACATGGACACAAATGAAGGATTTCATGAGTGCTCGCTTTGTGCCTACACACTACACACACGATCTTTTCAAGAAGTTGCAACTCCTCAAGCAAGGCACGAAGAAGGTGGAAGAATACTACCAAGAAATGGAGATTGCCATGATAAAGGCCAATGTCAAGGAAGATGAAGAGCAAACTATGACATGCTTCTTGAACGGGCTCAATCACCCAATATAGAAGATTGCCAAATTACAACCATACTCCAACCTTCTCGAGCTATTTCATCAAGTGACCAAGGCCAACCGACAAGTGCAAGATGACTTGAAATACGCCAAGTACTCTTCCAAGACCTACGACTCATACACTCAAGCCTCCACAACTACGGCACCTCCTACCTCGAATAGAGCATCTCCAAGCAACGATGACAAGTCAAGTTACAAGAAAAAATCGGCATCTTCAAGTCATCCTCCTACTACAAGAAACTTCAAGCCGAGAGCTTCATCATCATCTACTCCAACGGATGAGACCATCAAGATGAGCTCCATCACATGCTTCACATGTCAAGGCCGCGGCCACAAGACATTTGAGTGCCCCACTCAGTGCACCATGATCGCCAACGATGATGACACCTATGAATCCATGAGCGAGCAAGAAATGGAAGCACTTGAGCACGTGGCCATGCATCAGCAAGGGAATGAAGATGAAGATGATCAAGTCTTTTCTGACAAGGACTCAAGCCCCACTCTTGTTGTCTCCAAGGTCTTGACGCTTCAACATCAACAAGACGAAGATCAACATTGCCACATCTTCCACACCAAAGTGGGCATCAATGGACGTTCCGTGAAGGTCATCATCGATGGAGGAAGTTGCCATAATCTGGCAAGTTAGGAGCTATGTTCCAAGCTACAATTGGTCAAGATGAAGCATCCTCGCCCCTACAAGGTCCAATGGCTTAGCAACTCCGGCACCATTCAAGTGGAGCACACCGTGCAAGTTTCTTTCAAGATCGGCGCATACGAAGACACCTTGGAGTGTGATGTGGTTCCTATGTCCGTGTGCCATCTCCTCTTAGGAAGACCTTGGCAATTCCACCACGGCGTCATCCACAATGGGCGTACTAACCATTATAGTTTCAAGATGAAGGGAAAGGAGTACATGCTATGACCTATGTCGCCAAGTCAAGTGATCACCGACAAACAATCATCCACCCATCATGGAGAGAATAGTGATATAGTGAACTACAAAAATGAGAGTGAGTGCCACAAGCCAAAAATGAGTGCCTCCATGATGAGAGCTACCAAAAGAGACATGAGAGAAGTGTGTGAGAACCCATCCAGTGTCATACACTATGTCCTAGTGTGCAAATACAAAGCGGCAAGGATTAATACCTCTAATCATCTACCTCTAGTGTTGTCTAATATCTTGCAGGAGTTCATGGACATATTTCCCAATGAGCTACCTCCTGGCCTTCCTCCTCTTCGCGGCATCAAGCACCGCATCAACCTCATCCTCGGCGCACCCCTACTGAACAAGGCTCCATACCGCACCAATCCCAAAGAAACTAAGGAGATACAAAGGCAAGTACAACACCTCATTGACAATGGACATGTACGTGAAATCTTAAGTCCTTGTGCCATTCCGGTTATTATTGTGACTAAGAAAGATGGTAGATTTCTCATGTGTTCCGATTGCCGTCCATAAATGCTATCACCGTTCGCTATAGGCATCCCATTCCACGCCTTGAAGATATGCTAGATGAGCTTAGCGGCGCCACCACTTTCTCAAAAAATTGATCTTAAAAGTGGCTATTACCAAATTCACATTCAACAAGGTGATGAATGGAAAACCACTTTTAAACTAAATTTGGCTTGTAGCGAGTGGTTAGCTATGCATGTGGGCTTATCGGAAGAACCCAACACTTTCATGCGTGTGATGCACTATGTTCTTCGCAAATACATAGGCATATGTGTTGTGGTCTACTTCGACGATACACTTGTGTTTAGCGAATCGTTAGAAGATCATGTCACCCATCTTAGGGACATTTTGCAAGTTCTTAGAAACGAGTGTCTTTATGCTAACATGGAGAAATGCATCTTTGGTGTTGTCAAGCTTGTTTTCTTAGGCTTTGTTGTGTCTCCTAAGGGTGTTCATTTTGATGAGTCTAAAATTGAAGCAATTAAAATTTGGCCACAACCCATAAATTTGCAACAAGTGCGTAGTTTCCTTGGTCTCACCGGCTTCTACTGTCACTTTGTTAAGGATTTCAGCACCATTGCATGCCTTGAGTAAGAAGAATGCACCCTTTGTTTGGGACCCTCTCAATCTACCACATTTGATGAGCTTAAATCTTTGCTTACACATGCTCCAATTCTTGCATTGCCTAATTTTGACAAAACTTTCGAAGTGCATTGTGACGCTGGTGGAAATGGTATTGGTGGAGTTTTGATGCAAGAAAAGCAACCCATTGCATATTTTAGCAAAAAACTTTTCGGCGCTCAACTTAACTATCCCATCTATGACAAGGAATTATATGTGTTAGTACGAATATTGCGTGTTTGGGAGCATTATCTTTGCCCACATGAATTTGTCATACATACCGATCATGAGACACTTAAATACATTAAAGGTCAAACAAAGTTGAATAGACGGCATGTTAAATGGAGTGAATCTATTTAATCTTTTCCTTATGTGATCAAGTACATCAAGGGTAAAGATAATGTTGTGGCGGATGCCCTTTCCCGCAAGTGCATGTTGGTTACTCAACTTGAATTGAATGTTATTGGCTTTGAGCATGTTATAGATCTATATCCACATGATCCTTCGTTTGCGATTCCTTATGACAAATGTCTTGCTAACACTCATTGGGAGCATTATTACCTTAACGACAGTTATCTTACGCGCGCTAACAAACTTTGTGTACCCGAGTCTTCTCTTTGTACGTTACTTTTGCAAGAGGCTCATAGCGGAGGACTTATGGGACATTTCGGATGCGACAAGACCTTTGCCACACTCTCCTTCAAGTACTTTTGGCCAAAGATGTTTCACGACGTTGCACGCTTCACCAATTGGTGCTCTACATGCCACAAAGCTAAGTCACAAGCTCAATCTCATGGTTTACATATGCCCCTTCCTATTCTATATCAACAATGGGAAGATATTAGTATGGATTTTATGCTTGGATTACCTAGGAATCAAAATGGAAAGGATTTGATATTTATTGTTGTGGACCAATTCTCTAAAATGGCACATTTCATCCCATGCAATAATATAGATGATGCTTCACATGTTGCAAATATTTTTTGTCGGGAAATCTTGATTTTACATGGAGTGCCAAGGACCATTGTGTCGGTCCACGATGTCAAATTCCTAAGATACTTTTGGAAGACCCTATGTGCCAAGCTCGGAATCAAGCTACTATTCTCGATGGCCTATCATCCGCAAATCGATGGCCAAATGGAAGTCACCAACTGGACGCTATATACTCTCCTACATGTGTTGATCAAGAAGAACATCAAGGAGTGGGAGGAGTGCTTACCCATCGCCTAGTATGCCCATATTCGTGCAAGACACTCTACTACCGGCAAGTCCCCCTTCGAGGTCATCCACGACTTCAACTCTTTGTCGCCCTTGGACATCCTTCCTCTACCACTACAAGAATGTGCAAACATGGACGCAAGTGCAAGAGTAAGTTATCTCAAGAAGATGCATGAAGATACAAGGTCCAGGATCGAGCGTCAAGTACACCGTCGCGCCACCAAGCTCAACATCAACAAGACCCCCGTGCTATTCAAACCGGGCGATCTAGTATGGCTACACCTCCACAAGGACCGCTTCCCCAACGAGCTAAAGTCCAAGCTACTACTGCGAGCTGAGGGACCCTTCAAAGTGCTCATTCTTTACAATGACAATGCCTACAAGATCGACATCCCATGTGACAAGTACAACGTAAGCGACATCTTCAATGTCAAGGACTTGACCCCATACCTGTAGGGGAACATTGCACGGAAAACAAAAAAATTCTACGCACACACAAGATCTATCCATGGAGATGCTAGCTACGAGAGAGGGAGAGCATCTACATACCCTTTTAGATCACTAAGTGGAAGCGTTTATCTACGCAGTTGATGTAGTCGTACACCTTCATGGCTCGTCCCGATCAAGTACCGAACGTACGACACCTCTGCGTTCAGCACACGTTCAGCTCGATGACATCCTCGCCTTCTCGATCCAGCAAGAGAGGCGAAGTAGTAGTTGAGTTCCGGCAGCACGACGGTGTGGTGACGGAGGTGGTGAAACTATCTACAAGGCCACGCCAAGCACAACGGACGTCGATGAAGGAGGAACTAGAACTATAGGGATACGGGGCGCCGCACACAGCTTGGGGATCGTGGTTCATGTTGCCCCTCCCCTCTTCACATATATATAGGTGGAGGGGAAGGGGAGGCAGTCCTAGGCGCCCCCAAGGGGCCTGCGGTAGCCCTAGGGCGTCTGCCCTGGGCCCCCTTCCATATCTGTGCATGGGGGAGGAAAAGGGGGTTGGCTGCCTTAGGGCGCCTCCCCCTTCCTTCCCTCCTTCCTTGGTGCGTGGGCAGGGGTGGTGGGGCGTGCCAGCCCACTTTGTGGGCTGGTGTACTCCCCCCTTTGGCCAATAAGGCCCACCACTTACTAGTGGCCTTCTAGAACCCCTTCCGGCACTCCGATAAATAACCGGCAGTTCCCGAAACCTTTCCAGTGACTAAATACTATCATCATGTATATCAATCTTTACCTCCGGACCATTCTAGAGCTCCTTGTCATGTTCGTGATCTCATCCGGAACTCTGAACAACATTCGGCCGCTATTTCATACAACTCATATAATACCATATCGTCAACGAGCGTTTAAGCGTGCAGACCCAACATGTTCGAGAATGATCTAGACATGACCGAGACACTTCTCCGGTCAATAACCAATAGCGGGACCTAGATGCCCATATTGGTTCCTACATATTCTACGAATTTATCGGTCGAACCTTTATGACAACATACGTAGTTCCCTTTGTCTATTGGTATGTTACTTGCCCGAGATTCAATCGTCGGTATCTCCATACCTAGTTCAATCTCGCTACCGGCAAGTCTATTTACTCGTTCCGTAATACATCATCTTGTAAATAACTCCTTAGTCACTTTGCTTGCAAGCTTCTTATGATGCTATATTACCGAGAGGGCCCAGAGATACCTCTCCGATACACGGAGCGAGAAATCCCAATCTCGATCCATGCCAAATCAACAGACACCTTCGGAGATACATGTAGAGCATCTTTATGATCACCCAGTTATGTTGTGACGTTTGATAGCAGATAAGGCATTCCTCCGGTATACGGGAGTTGCATGATCTCATGGTCGAAGGAATATGTATTTGACATTAAGAAAGCAGTAGCAATAAACTGAACGATCATATGCTAAGCTAACAGATGGGTCTTGTCCATCACATCATTCTCCTAATGATGTGATCTCATTATCAAGTGACAACACATGTCTATGGTTAGGAAACCATTACCATCTTTTAATCAATGAGCTATTCTAGTATAGGCTCACTAGGGACACAATATTTGTTTATATATCCACACATGTATTTAAGTTCCTGGTCAATACAATTCTAGCATGAATAATAAACCTTTATCATGAATAAGGAAATATAATAATAACCACTTTATTATTGCCTCTAGGTCATATTTCCAACAATACCATGGTGATGAAGATCATGATCCGAGGAGGGATCTCTCCAACGGGGGAGATGATGCGGAGCATCCTTCCATCATCCCCATGGACTCTACTACAACTCATCAAGCACCATGTGGACCATATGACAAGAGCTCGAGCACATGCCATTGAAACCGAGGTGAACTCACTCCTACTTGAGATAGATATGGATATGAATGGAACTTGGATGCTAGCTCACCAAAACATGGTATGTGTGATTAGGTACGAGGACGAACGCCACCTAGCATCTAAGGAACATCCTATGGGCATAGGAGAAGGAACCCAAGGCCCAAAGGAAGGAGAAGGAGTCCATCAAGATGAAGACAGCAGGTCCCAGGCGACCCTGTGTGCACGGGCCTCCCCAACCCCGTGCCCATGGGCCTCCGAGAAACCTTCCGTAACCGAGACGCGCACCCCCGTGCACACCGCCTCCGGACCACGTGCACATGGGCCCTTGCTGTTATATCACCCCATGCGCATGGGCGTGTACCGTGCTCATGGGACCCCCGAGCGCACATGCCGAACTTACCCTTTGCGCACGGTGAGAGAGTCCTATATTAAGGGGTCCTCGGACATCTGGACTATGTAACATGGGCCGGACTAATGGGCTATGAAGATACAAGACAGAAGACTTCCTCCCGTGTCCGGATGCCACTCTCCTTTGCATGGATGGCATGCTTGGCGTTCGGATATGTAGATTCCTTCCTTTGTAAACTGACTTTGTAAAACCCTAGGCCCCTCCAGTGTCTATATAAACCGGAGGGTTTAGTCCGTAGAGGCAATCATAATCATACAGGCTAGACTTCTAGGGTTTTAGCCACAATGATCACGTGGTAGATCAACTCTTGTAATCCTCATACTCATCAATATCAATCAAGCAGGACGTAGGGTATTACCTCCATCAAGAGGGCCCGAACCTGGGTAAAACATCGTGTCCATTGCCTCCTGTTACCATCGACCTTAGACGCACAGTTCGGGACCCCCTACCCGAGATCCGCCGGTTTTGACACCGACATTGGTGCTTTCATTGAGAGTTCCACTATGTCGCCATCAGAAGGTTTGATGGCTCCATCCATCATCTGCAACGATGCTGCCCTAGGGAAGGTTTTTCTCCCCGGCCAGATCTTCGTATTCGGCGGATTCGCACTGCGGGCCAACTCGCTTGGCCATCTAGAGCAGATCGACAGCTACGCCCCAGGTCACCAGATTAGTTTTGGAAACTTGGATTATGTCGATGACATCTAAGGAGACTTGATCATCCAAGGATTCACGACCCCAACCTCCGCTCTGGCCTTAGAGCCGGAGCGCCTCGCCAGGACCGAAGACGGGATTTCTAAACCCGCCGGACTATTTGTGGCCACTAGGCCCAGTATTGGAGAGCCGGAGGAAGCAGTGTCATCGGCAACCATCGCAAAGCCGGACTCTTCCCCGGACACTGGCTCTGAACTCTCGGAGTCAGCATCGTGTGAGCTCGGCCGAGGAATTCCCTTCCCGCCATACTCCATAGATTCTTTTCTCCCTGGACAAACCTCGCCTTTAAGCGAGGCTCTGGACTTGATGCGATCCCTCATGATTACAGAGGAGCAACGTCCGAACTACGCGCAGCCTGGACTAGAGGCTGAGAGCGAGGAATTTTACGTCCCACCCACCACCCACTTCATCGCCATAGTCGAGGACTTAACTGACATGCTCGATTACGGCTCCGAAGACATCGACGATATGGACGATGATGACGGAGAAGAGCAGGCCCAAAATCCGCCGATTACCGGACACTGGACGGCCACCTCTTCATATGACGTGTACATGGTGGACACACCCAAAGAGAGTGACGGTGATAATGAGAAAACCCAGTCGAGGATAAACCTCCTGAGACACAGCCAAAGCGCTGACGTCAGCGGCGCCGCTCCAAATCATGCCGTGAAAAAGACAGCGATACCGGCACGAGAGACAACAACACTCTGGACGAGGCCGAAGACCAAGAAAACCCCATCGAGCCAACCTTCGAACAGGACGATCGGGAAGATGGGCAAGTTAACCCTGATGAACATGCTGCAAAGGAAGACTCGGAGGATAGTAATTACCTTCCACTCTCCGAGGATGAGGTGAGCCTCGGCGACGAAGGCTTTATCGTGCCTGAGGAACCACTCAAGCAGGAGCTAAGCAACGACTAATAGCCACTGCAAGGAGCCTGAAAAAGAAACAACAGCAGCTTCAAGCTGATCAAGATTTACTCAACGATGCTACCTCCTGAGCACTACATTGGTTTTCCCCGAAGAGGAAGGGATGATGCAGCAAAGTAGCGTAAGTATTTCCCTCAGTTTTTGAGAACCAAGGTATCGATCCAGTAGGAGGCTACGCGTGAGTCCCTCACACCTGCACAAAACAAATAAATCCTCGCAACCAACGTGATAAGGGGTTGTCAATCCCTACACGGCCACTTACGAGAGTGAGATCTGATAGATATGATAAAATAATATTTTTGGTATTTTTGTGATAAAGATGCAAAGTAAAATAAAGGCAAGGTAAAAAGCAAAGGGAATAACTAAGTAGTAGGAGATTGATATGCTAAAGATAGACCCGGGGGCCATAGGTTTCACTAGTGGCTTATCTCGAGAGCATACGTATTCTATGGTGGGCGAACAAACTACTATTGAGCAATTGACAGAATTGAGCATAGTTATGAGAATATCTAGGTATGATCATGTATATAGGCATCACGTCCGAGACAAGTAGACCGACTCCTGCCTGCATCTACTACTATTACTCCACTCATCGACCGCTATCCAGCATGCATCTAGAGTATTAAGTTAAAAATAGAGTAACGCCTTAAGCAAGATGACATGATGTAGAGGGATAAACTCATGCAATATGATGAAAACCCCATCTTGTTATCCTCGATGGCAACAATACAATACGTGCCTTGCTGCCCCTACTGTCACTGGGAAAGGACACCACAAGATTGAACCCAAAGCTAAGCACTTCTCCCATTGCAAGAAAGATCAATCTAGTAGGCCAAACCAAACTGATAATTCGAAGAGACTTGCAAAGATAACCAATCATACATAAAAGAATTCAAAGAAGATTCAAATATTGTTCATAGATAGACTTGATCATAAACCCACAATTCATCGGTCTCAACAAACACACCGCAAAAAGAAGATTACATCGAATAGTTCTCCACAAGAGAGGGGGAGAACATTGTATTGAGATCCAAAAAGAGAGAAGAAGCCATCTAGCAAATAACTATGGACCCGTAGGTCTGAGGTAAACTACTCACACTTCATCGGAGGGGCTATGGTGTTGATGTAGAAGCCCTCCGTAATTGATGCCCCCTCCGACAGAGCTCCGGAACAGGCCCCAAGATGGGATCTCATGGATACAGAAATTTGCGGCGGTGGAATTAGGTTTTTGGCTCCGTATCTGATCGTTTGGGGGTACGTGGGTATATATAGGAGGAAGGAGTACGTCGGTGGAGCAACAGGGGGCCCATGAGGGTGGAGGGCGCGCCCCCTACCTCGTGGCCTCCTCTTTTGTGTCTTGACATAGGGTCCAAGTCTCTCGGGTCTTGTTCGCTGAGAAAATCATGTTCCCGAAGGTTTCATTCTGTTTGGACTCCGTTTGATATTCCTTTTCTTCGAAACCCTAAAACAGGCAAAAAACAGCAATTCTGGGCTGGGCCTCCAGTTAATAGGTTAGTCCCAAAAATAATATAAAAGTGGATAATAAAGCCCAATAATGTCCAAAAAAGTAGATAATATAGCATGGAGCAATCAAAAATTATAGAAACATTGGAGACGTATCAAACGACAGATGGACTAATGTCCTGGCAACCGAGGAATACGGCCTCGTGTGCCCAACCAAAAGGTACCCGAAGCGTAAACTGCTACCTCAATTCGACGACGAGGCACGCGAGCCCGTACCAGCAGCACGTAATGTGGCTGACCGACCACCACGTGGCCAGGACAAAACGACAACTCAAGCCAAACACTGGCCCATACTATCTCGCCATAAAGGTAGAGACACAACAATCCGGGAATACACATATGACATGCGGCATGACCTGAAGAATAAAGCAGGTCCATCCAGATCGATCTATGGATCGCGGGGGCGTGCCCCAATGCGCGACGATGACTATCAGGCCGAACATGACAAGCACAATCACGTCCGGGCCGAAAACCGCAGACGGACTCCATCCGAATTACGTCGCGATCTCGCTCGATATAGAGGCGCCGCACACCCCCTCTGCTTCACTGATGAAGTAATGGAACATGAATTCCTAGAAGGGTTCAAACCTATGAATATCAAATCATATGATGGAACAACAGATCCCGCGGTATGGATTGAAGACTTTCTTCTCCATATTCATATGGCCCGCGGTGATGATCTTCATGCCATCAAATACCCCCCCCCCCCCTAAAACTCAAGGGACCGACCCGACACTGGCTGAACAACTTGCCTGAAAACTCTATTGGCAGCTAGGAAGACCTAGAAGACGCCTTCCGCGACAACTTCCAAGGCACATACGTCAGACCTCCGGATGTCGATGACTTAAGTCACATAGTTCAACAGCCCGGAGAGTCAGCTAGGAAATTTTGGACCAGGTTCTTAATTAAAAAGAACCAGATTGTTGACTGCCCGGATGCCGAAGCCCTAGCGGCCTTTAAGCATAGCATCCGCGACAAATGGCTCGCCCGACACCTCGGCCAAGAAAAGCCGAAGTCCATGGCGGCCCTCACGGCACTTATGAGCCGCTTCTGTGCGGGCGAAGATAGTTGGCTAGCCCGTAGCAATAATAATGCAAGCGAACCTAGCACCTCTGAAACCAAGAATAGCAACGGCAAGCCCCGACGCAACAAGCATCAAAACAATGGTGACAATGCTGATGACACGACGATCAACGCCGGATTCAGTGGCTCCAAGTCTGATCAGCGGAAGAAGCCATATAAAAGGAATAATCAGGGCTCTTCCAGCTTGGACCGCATACTCGATCGTCCATGTCAAATCGATGGCACCCCTGATAAACCAGCTAATCATACCCACCAGAGTTGTTGGGTCTTTAAACATGCCGGGAAGTTAAATGCCGAAGACAAGGAGAAGGGGTCGCAAAGCGAGAATGACGACGAGGAGCCCCGTCGCCGAACACAGGGGGACAGAAGAAGCCCCCCCAGGTTAAAACAGTGAACATGACATACGTTACCCATATCCCCAAGAGGGAGCGCAAACGTGCGCTCAGGGACATCTATGCGATAGAGCCAGTCGCCCCAAAATTCAACACATGGCCATCATGTACGATCACCTTCGATCGCAGGGACCATCCGACCGGTACCCGTCACGGCGGTTCAGCCGTACCGGTCCTCGACCCAATCATTGATGGATTCCACCTTACGTGCATCCTCATGGACGGTGGCAGCAGCCTCAACCTACTCTATCAGGATACAGTCCGCAAAATGGGCATCGATCCGTCAAGAATCAAGCCCACAAAACTATCTTTCAAGGAGTAATACCATGTGTAGAGGCGCGCTGCACAGGCTCAATTACATTGGAAGTCATCTTCGGATCTCCGGACAACTTCTGAAGCGAGGACTTGATCTTCGATATCGTCCCCTTCCGCAGTGGCTATCACGCACTGCTTGGACGAACTGCATTTGCGCGATTCAATGTGGTGCCACACTATGCTTATCTCAAGCTCAAGATGCCCGGACCACGCGGTGTCATCACAGTTAATGGAAACACGGAGTGCTCCCTCCGTACCGAGGAGCACGCCGCGGCCCTGGCAACAGAAGTACAGAGTAGCCTTAATAAGCAGGACCTTAATTCGGCGGGCAAGCTCCCGCACACTGTCAAACGAGTCCAGACTACTCTGCAGCAGGACAGTCCAGCTCGTTAGGAGCTTGACTAGCAATTCGGACTCCATCTCAGTCCCGACCAAATGGCGGCATACGTACCGCGCATACATAACTATGCACTCAAAATATCACGGGCATAGACGGAGGCGTAACTTGATTGTGGTCCATCATACGGCTCCCACACATACTTTTCCTTTTCCTTTTTACCATTTTTTGGTCTCTTCTCTACAGGCCCCTCTCGAGGGCCTGGTCATCGGTCCTTTCGAAGGACAGATATACCAAGGCGGCAAGCAGCACAGACATGTGGGGGAATCTCTAGATGTTCTTCTTGACGATCATTCTACCTGTTTTCAGGACTCGTACACAGCTCCCCCTTGGTCTTGGCATGTTAAATAGCCCTGTTGCTTATCGCACTATTTGTACAAATACGCTTTGACGTATTCATCAAAATTATAATGAAAATAGTTTGCGGCCCAGCTCATGTGGCACTGGATTTCTACTTCATTTTATTTCACTATTCTTACCGATTGCATCCGTACACTTTGGTACGCCGTAATTCGCTAGGGGCTTTATTGTGCTCCATACTACGGCAACAAGTCTGAACACTTTTACAGTATAGTTCGGCCCCCAAATTTAGCATTATATGCATCGGCTCCGAATCATGTCTTTGGTCAATAGTTGGGTTGCCCGGCTCCTGTGCTTACTACCTTATGTTCCGCTCTATCGGCTAGGGTAGTAAAGGGAGAACTACTGCGATTGTGTCCTGGTTTATCCGGATGAGCACCTCAGTAGAGAAAGCGGAAAACTGACTATCATGATGCAGTGTGAGCCGGTCAGCTCTTAGGAGGTTAAAATCTCTTGCGATTTTTCCGCATTATGCGACGAATCGGCCTTCATGAATACTAGGGGCTGCGCCTATTTTTCTATTGTCAAACTCCTACGACTAAGTGAGGGTGATAAAGCCACATAGTCCGATTGCCTGCTTCGCTACACTAAACACCTCCTTTAAGGACCAAAATTTTGGATCAAGAGTGTTTAGGTTTCAACCCGAACACCCCCGTACTACCTACGTGGGGGCTAAGGCCGACGACTGGCCAACTCTCAGATTTAATAAAACGGCCGCACAGGAGGTAAAATTCCGAAATAAACAGCAAGCATTATCTTACATATCGGTCTTGTTTTCATCATACAAGGCGGGATAAGATGAAGGTATTCATTCAAAGATAATGTCTTTTGAACACCGGCCCTCTACAATGCAGGATCCCTTCAGGACATCCTCAAAACACCACTCTGGCTTACGGTGCTCCTTGCCCGCAGGCGGTCCCTTGGTCGCGAGCTTGACGGCGTCCAACTTCGCCCACTGCACCTTGACAAGGGCGAAGGCCATTCGTGCGCCTTCAATGCAGACCGACCACTTGATGGCGTCAAGCCGAGGGCAGGCATTGACCAACCGCTTTACGACTCCGAAGTAGCTACTGGGCAGGGCATCAGCAGGCCATAGATGGATTATCAAATCCTTCATGGCTAGTTCGGCCACCCTATGCAGTTCAATCGGCTACTTCAGCTGATCGCTAAAGGGCACGAATGTTCTGGAGCAAAGTATTGCGACTAGAACAGCTTCTCCGTTGAGCTCCCCTCTTCGGCTCGGAAGAACTCCGTAGCATCGGCAACACTGTACGGCAGATCCGCAAACGCCCTTGGAGAACTCCAAATCCGGGTCAGTAAGAGGAACCTTTTCTTCACATACTTACTCTGCATAATAAAGACCTTACCTGCCATGATTTTCTAGCCTCCTGGATTTCCTAGAGGGCGCCCTGGGCTTCAACCCGGGCATCGTGTGCGCTTTGGCGGGCCTTGGCAAGTTCGGACTCTTGATCCGCAATATTGCGCTCCAAGGACTCACATTTCTGCACGGCGTCCTGGAGCTCCTGTTGGACCTCACCAACCCTGGCCTCATGTTTCTCGCGAGTGGCTTGTTCCTTTGCTGCTCTCTCCTGGGCTTCGGCCAGCACCTTCTTGAGGGCCTCCACCTCGATCGCCGCTCCTACAAAATATAATGGCACTATGGTCAACACAAATCATTCATCCTTTCTGAACCTACACAAGGTCATTGCATACCTTGATGGTCCTCCAGCTGTTTTTTCACACGACCGAGCTCTTCCTCGGTCTACTCCAGACTCTGCTTCAGTCCGGAGACCTCAGCAGCATGAGAGGTTGCAGCCAGCAAAGATGCTTGCTTATTCACATAGACACGTATGGTTAGTCTCCCGTGAAAATCATTTGATCCTTTGTCCGGCTTTTCTTTTCGAACACCGGGCAGTGTCTCAGGGGCTACTGTCTATACTATGGCATTCCTTTTGCATAAATTGTGTTCATACCTCAAAGCCTGTTAGAAGGCTTGTGCAAAGCCTGTTAGAAGGCTTGTGCAGGCTTCGGTCAATCCGCTCTTTGTGGACTGAATCCTCTCAACCACCGTACCCATTAGGGTACGGTGTTCCTCAACAATGGAAGCACTTAGTAGCACTTCCAGTATAGTATCCGCTACCTCTGGATGGACAGAGGTCACTGGTGGAATCGGTGCACCTCCTTCTTTCGAAGGAGGCTGCTTGCCGGGTTTTGGAGCCGTATAGGTCTCCGAAATTTTATTCGGCTGGGGGCCGGATTGGATATAGCCTCCATCGCCGGTCTCCATGGGGATTTGCTCCCTCATGTGTTCGGCGGCAGAGGGTTCACCCTCTGGAGCCACCCTGATGGGCACGTGCGTCTCTCCCTGGCCTGGGGAGGTCCTTCGGTACAACACCTCGGCATCATCCATGGCCTTGGGAGAAGAGGCCGCCGGAAGGGACCCGCTGTCCATTACCTTCGGATCTAGCGAATTCCCCGAAGATGAGGATCGCTGGAGGTCGGAACGAGCCGGACTGCATCGCATAATTCAACATGTTAACATCATAAAGTAAAGGAGCTGGATATTTGTGTGCGTCTTTGAGTAATTACGATTCGGCCAGGGGCTTATCCTTGGGGTGCCACTCGGAGGTGCTGTCAATGTCCCACGCGGAGTTGTCCACGGCGGAGGCCTTCCCCTTCTTGGACACCTCTGCCTCCAGATGCGTGGAGGCCGCCCTTTTCTACCTCCCCCCCCCCCTTCGGGGGAGAGTCGCTTTCCTCCTCCTCGTCGTCGTCATCGGTGTGGGAGGAGTGGGTCTCGCCGTCTTCGGACGTCACGTCCGAAGCGCCCTTACAGCGGAGACCACTCATGGTCTCCATGGCCTTCTTCTCCGGCGCTTGGTAGGGCGCTGAAACTAGCATCTTCGTCAGAAGAGGGTTTGCTGGGTCTTCGGGCAGCGGAGCCGGACACTGGATCCGCTCTGCTTTCTTTGTCCAGCCCTGAACAAACAAATAGGGAAGCTTAGGCGTCTTCCTTAAGTATGCAAGTAAAGGATACACCTTGAAATACGAAAGACTTACCAAACTGGCAGGATGGGCCAGGTCGTGTTCGCGGTCCTCGGTCGTCGCCGACCATGTCTCATTGGCCTTAAAGAGCACCTTCCATATGTCTTCGTGTGTAGTGTCAAAGAATTGTTGCAGGGTCTGGTGCTTGGCCGGATCGAACTCCCACAAGTGGCAAGTCCAACTTTGGCACGGAAGGATCCGGCGAGCAAGCATCACCTGGATCACATTGATAAGCTTGATGTTCTTGTCCACCATGCTCTTGATACGCGTCTGGAGCGCTGTCTGACGAAGACCAGTCCAGGCCCTTCTCTGGCCAGGAGGTGAGCCGCATCGGGGCGCCGGATTGGAATTCGGGAGTCGCGGCCTAGGTGGCGTCACGAGGCTTTGTGACGTAGAACCATTGCTATTGCCACCCTTTGACGGTCTCCATGAAGGTACCTTTGGGCCGTGAGACGTTGGGCATCTTGCTCACCATGGTGCCTCCGCACTCTGCGTGTTGACCGCCCACCACCTTCGGCTTCACATTGAATATCTTTAACCACAATCCGAAGTGGGGTGGGATGTGGAGGAAGGCCTCACACACGACAATGAATGCCGAGATGTTGAGGAAGGAGTTGGGGACCAGATCATGGAAATCCAGCCCGTAGTAGAACATGAGTCCGCGGATGAATGGGTGGAGAGGGAATTCCAATCTGCAGACGAAGTGGGGGATGAATACCACCCTCTAATGGGGCTCCGGGGTGGGGATGATTTGTCCCTTTGCTGGAAGCCGGTGGGCGATTTATTTTGCTAAGTACCCGGCCTCCCGGAGTTTGGTGATGTCCTTCTCCTTGACGGAGGAAACCATCCACTTTCCCTGTGCTCCAGATCCGGACATGGCTGGAGTGCATTTTTGAGGTAGAAAGGATGGAAGCTTGGGCGCTGGAGCTCGAGAATGGGTGGGCAGAGAGAAAGAAGGTGTGGGTGAAAAGGTGAAATCCTTATCCCTTTATAAAGGCTGCGAAAATCAAGCGCCTCCCCACTCACCTTAAAACTCTCCTATTCCCCAAGGGCCATGCAGACGGCACGATTGGATTACCCACGCCCGTATTGATGAGAATCCCGCAATATGGGGACACGATCTTTGCTTTGACAAGACATGCCAATAAAACCACATCTTGAAACATGGAGCGGGAGGCTAAAAACGGTTCGAAATAATGACCGGGTAGTGACGTGATGTCACGCTACTAAAAAGTTGTCAGTGGATTGGACTCGTAAAATATTATACTCTCTGCGTGTGTGTGTGTGGTGCTCGTTTTGCACAGTCGGACACGTTTTCTGTGTTCAAAGGCTGTTTTGGAGCGTTCGGAGGAGGAACCCGCCTTGCAATGCCGAAGACAATCTTCGCACCTGACACATCATCGTTGAAGCCTGGTTCAGGGGCTACTGAGGGAGTCCTGGATTAAGGGGTCCTCGGACGTTTGGACTATTTAACATGGGCCGGACTAATGGGCTATGAAGATACAAGACAGAAGACTTCCTCCCGTGTCCGGATGGGACTCTCCTTTGTGTGGATGGCAAGCTTGGCGTTCGGATATGTAGATTCCTTCCTTTGTAAACCGACTTATAAACTGGAGAGTTTAGTCTGTAGAGGCAATCATAATCATACATGCTAGACTTCTAGGGTTTTAGCCACAACGATCTCGTGGTAGATCAACTCTTGTAATCCTCATACTCATCAATGTCAATCAAGCAAGACGTAGGATATTACCTCCATCAAGAGGGCCCGAACCTGGGTAAAACATCATGTCCCCTGCCTCATGTTACCATCGACCTTAGACGCACAGTTCGGGACCCCCTACCCGAGATCCGCCGGTTTTGACACCGACACATGGCCCTCCCAGGAATCGGCCATGGATGTTCTTTCTTGCCTCCCAAGTCGTCCCTTTCCTCCCTCTAGCTATATATTTCGTGTATAAGTCATTTGTTAGGGTTAGCAAAGTATATGTGAGACATTGGTAGAACTTTGCTCCTTCTACCACTTCTCTTGGAGATCAAGACCTCCTAGGGGAAGATCCCAAGTGGATATCAAGACCTCCTCTTGGAGAAGACTATATCATCAAGACCTCACCTCCTTAGGAGCCGAAAGAACCTTATCTTTGTGCTTGTTTCCTTGGATTGTTCTTGTATTCTTGTGGATCTCAAGTATGATATTCTAGTGGATGTGTAATTGGGTTTTGTTTGAGTGAATTTCCTCTTTATGTTCTTGTGTTAATCCTTTCCCCCCTCCAAGTGTGAAAAGATCTCCACTTAGGGTCCCACCCTACGACACCATCCGACCTGCATCAGGCATGGCGGATCGGCCGTGCTAGTCCTGGACCCAATCGTTGACGGTTTTCACCTAACGCGCGTCCTGATGGACGGAGGCAGCAACCTCAACCTAATTTATGTTTACATGATGTGAAAGATGGGCATCAACTCATCTAAGATCAAATCCAGCACCTCCACCTTCAAAGGTGTGATACCAGGCGTCGATGTTTGAGGATTGATATTGAGCCGCTGGAAATCCTCCAAAACCCTGGTTCAAGCTCTGGGGGCTTGGCTCACGTCTACGAGGCTACGATCTAAGGACACAATGAGCTACCCAGGTTCAGGACACTGTGCGGTGTAAAACCCTACTCCTACTTGGTTGTATTGCTTGTGGACAGTGCTCTTAGAGCTTACAAGATGAGCTAGAGCTCTCGAGGGGTCAGCAATGGTACAAGGAGTCGATCCTTTTCTATAGTGGTCGCATTGCCCCTTTTATAGGTGCCCCGGGCCACTTCCCCGAAAATATGAGCGGGAAAGGGCAACCACATGGTGGCAATTTGAACGGGGATGGGTGCCAAAGCTTATCCTGACAAAAGGTGGTCTTGGCTTGCCAAAGGTGTTATCCATGACGCGCCACGGGCTCCACAATGACCTTCTTTCTACCGCGCCATCGTCTTGGTCTTCTTTCACCATAGGGGAAACCTTTGGGACTTGCTTTGGGGATAGGTCAGCGCAGTTGCTCCCTTAACACCGAAAGGAAAACTGCCCCGACCGCATGATACGTCTCCAATTTATAATTTTTGATTGTTTCATGTTGTTATATTATCAATCTTGGATGTTTTATATACAATTACTAGCAACTTTATATCATTTTTTGGGACTAACCTATTAACTTAGTACCCAGTGCCAGTTGCTGTTTTGCTTGTTTTTTACTTTGCAGGATATCAATACCAAACGAAGTCCAAATGCCACGAAACTTTTTTATGGCAAGAAGAGACCCTGGAAGCTTCTGGAGGCCATGAGAAGACCCTCGTGGGCCCCACTAGGCACCAGGACATGCAAGGGTCCTGTGGCGCGCCCTGGGGGGTAGTGGGAACCACAGGCACCACCTTGACCTACCTCCGCCTCTACAAATACTCTAAAATCCCCAAAACCCTAGGGGAGTCGATGAAATACTTTTTCCACCGCCGCAAGTTCTAGAACCATAAGATCCAATCTAGAGGCATTTTCCGGCACTCTGCCGGAGGGGGCAACGATCACGGAGGGGTTCTTCATCATCCTTGATGCCCCTCTGATGATGCGTTAGTAGTTTACCACAGACCTACGGGTCCGTAGTTACTAGCTAGATGGCTTCTTCCCTCTTTTTGATCTTTAATACAGTCTTCTCCTTTATGTTCTAGGAGATCTATTTGATGTAACTCTTTTTGCGGTGTGTTTCTTGGGATTCGATGAATTGTGAGTTTATGATCAGATCTATCCATGAATATTATTTGGATTTTCTCTGAACTCTTTTATGCATGATTGTTATAGCCTCGTGTTTGTTCTCCAATTTATTGGTTTGGTCTGGCCAACTAGATTGATTTATCTTCCCATGGGAAGAGGTGCTTTGTGATGGGTTCGATCTTGCAGTGCTCAATCTCAGTGGCAGAAAGAGACATGACACACATGTATTGTTGCTATTAAGGCTAAAAAGATGTGATTTATTTCATTCGTGAGTTTATCTTGTCTTCAACATGTCATCTTTCTTAATGCATTACTCCGTTTTTCCATGAACTCAATACACTAGATGCATGCTAGATAGCAGTCGATGTGTGGAGTAATAGTAGTAGATGCAGCATCGTTTGGGTCTACTAATCTTGGACATGATGCCTATATACATGATCATTGTCTTGGATATCATCATAATTATTTGCTTTTCTATCAATTTCCCAACAGTAATTTGTTTACCCACCGTATGCTATTTTCTCGAGAGAAGCCTCTTGTGAAAAATGAGGGAAATACTTACCTCTATTGTACTGCATCATCCTCTCCTCTTCGGGGAAATACCAACGTAGATTACAAGTAGCACCACATAGGCCGACACCTCCCACGGGGACGTCACCCACGTGATGACCACGCAACCGCGCCGCACGGGCTCCGCGGGGGCCTCGCGGGGCGGCACCTCGCGGGTCTGCTTGCTATGATGGTAGTCTTATGAAGTCCTTCGTCGGAGAAGTCCCTCACGGGGCAAGCCCTCGTGGGGCTGCTTGCGTCGCAGTGCACGCTGGCGGGCCATCTCATGAGTTGGGCCAAGGGGCCCTTCCTGGGCTGTAGATAGATGGCCCGTGGTACCCTGGTTCCCACTGGGCCGACAGTAGCCCCCGATCCCGCGGTGCACAGGTTTCACCCGCTGAGGGACGAAACGACGCGGGGCCAAAGACTCACGGGCCCAGGCAGGGACGCGTGGCAGCAAGGCAGGACGGGGGCGCCCCCACTTGCCCATGGTGCCTTGGTAACTGCGGGCTCTCCCGTAAAACTGCTTGCGCAGGGCATGGATGCCATCATTGCCTTTTCACATGTCCCTCCTTCCTGCGCACTGCTCCTTGCTTCCTCTTCCTCCAACTCCCAATCTCCGTCCATGGCAATGGCTCCCAAAGGCAAGAAGCCTGTGGAAAAGCCTCCCGTCGGGCAGAAGAGTGCGACCGACGAGTACGAGCCGACCCTGTTGCGCTCCTGCATCATTAACGGGGAGGGGCTGGCCAAGGCACGCCCTCTTCCGGCCAGCGAGCACACTGAGTGGGTGTCGGTATCAAAACCGGTGGATCTCGGGTAGGGGGTCCCGAACTGTGCGTCTAAGGTTGATGGTAACAGGAGACAGGGGACACGAAGTTTTAACCATGTTCGGGCCCTCTTGACGGAGGTAATACCCTACATCCTGCTTGATTGATATTGATGAGTATGGGGGTTACAAGAGTTGATCTACCACGAGATCATAATGGCTAAAACCCTAGAAGTCTAGCCTGTATGATTATGATTGCCTCTACGGACTAAACCCTCCGGTTTATATAGACACCGGGGGGCTAGGGTTGTACAAAGTCGGTTACATAGAAAGGAAATAGTACATCCAGCCGCCTAGCTTGCCTTCCACGCAAAGGAGAGTCCTATCCGGACATGGGAGGAAGTCTTATATCTTGTATCATCATGGCCCAATAGTCCGGCCCACGTCATACAGGTCGGACGCCCGAGGACCCCTTAATCCAGGACTCCCTCAGTAGCCCCCGAACCAGGCTGCAATGACGAGGTGTCCGGCACACATTGTCTTTAGCATTGCAAGGCGGGTTCCTCCTCCAATCACTTCAAAGTACCTGACTTGAAGAGCTTTATTCGGCCCTTCATTTAATGTCGCACCCATCGGCTTCTGTGCCTCCACACCTTCTGCTTCCACATGTTGAGCGAATACGAGAGTTCGGCGTATTTTTTTGCACAACCCACCTCCGGCCACATAAGAAAGGCCTCTATTTAAAGGGATTGGATCTCAGATCCATTCCACACCCAGCGGAAAATCCTCAGAGTCTTGCCAGAGGAAACCATTCGACATGGCTAGCGTCCCTAGTCCCCTCGCCCTCACGGCTCCAAAAAAGGCGATTGCGAGAGATGCTCTGTATCCCATGAGCAGTTAGTTAAGCTCCAAACACAGGGATTCCTTCCCCCCATGGATCCGATCCCTGTTCGAGCAGGATTGACCTCCTTCACAAGTGAAGTTCTGGCGGAAAATTTCCCCAATCCAACTAGGGGGGAACGGGTGTGCTTCATATCTTACTTGTTGAGAGGCGTCGGGTTTCCAATCCACCCTTTCCTTTGTGGACTCCTGGAGTATTACGGCCTCCAACTGCACAACCTCACGCCAGCCTTTATCCTGCACATCGCGGGTTTTGTTACCCTGTGTGAGCTTTTCCTGGGCTGTGATGCCCACTTTGATTTGTGGAGGAAGCTATTCTGCTCGTCCCTCGCAACCAAGAAGGGTCGATATTCGAGGTGGGCGGCGCCGAAGTATGGCGCATAGCCGGGATCGGATACCTGTCTGGCACGCTGAAGAAGGTGCCCGAAGAATGGCCCTCAGGATGGTTCTATATTGAGGATGTTGCTCTCCCCGACCGAGTGCAAAGGGGTCTTCCCGAATTTTCAAGTGCTCCATTGAAGAAACGCCACAGCTGGCGCCCCCAGAGCCTCGAGGAGGAAGATAGCACGGAAGTCTGTCAATTGATGGGCAAGATAAGGACACTTGCCAAGTCCGGATTATCAATAATCGAGGTGATGACGACTTCCATAGTGCGGGGGTCCAGCCACTTCAATACACATGGCTTCCCATGTGGCACTATAATGGGGAGGATGACGCCTCACGCTGCGGTCGGAAGGGTCCGGACACCCCCGCCGCTTTGGTTAAAATATTGGCCGAACTGTACAAAGGGGAGAAAGAGGAGTTCACTCGTCTGAAACGTCGAGATGGATTTTCCGTGTACAATCCTCTGAGCTGGGTGAGATCTAATCCCACAACTTTACTCGATCCTCTCCCTAAATTGCTTTTAATGGATATTAACCCATCTATTCGTAACAGGAATGGCGGAAGGTCACCGAGGGGATTTATAGCCCCGCCCCACAGCCAGAGGATCCCAACCGGGACCTAGACCCCGGATTTGAAGAGGATCCGGACATATTTGTGGAGCTTGAGGATGGAGTATTCTACTAGGCGAACTATGATGGCACAGTAGTGCCAATCATGGTCGACTATCCCGGCCTCCTTCCTGCCTCACATGTAAGTAATCAAGAGACATCTTCTTCGAAAGAGCTTCCTCATTACGCCCCACCCACCGCACTATTTCATGCTCCAAATGGGAGGCGCTCGACGCCACAACGTGCACCAGAGGCATCTCCTAGGAGAGCGGTACCCGCGCCGAGCAAATCTCCGAAGAGAAAGGCGAACGACAATACGATAGAACCTTCATCAAAGAGGTATGATTTTTAACCATGCCTCCTGGCAGTCATATCAAACTGTGACATTATGCACTATGTCTTATCAGGAAAAGCGTTCGCCGGACTATGTTTGGGGATCCTGCCAGCCATGCCTCCACTAGTCAGATTCCAGACCCTGCCCTAAGGGCGGGGGATGACACGGGAGTCGCGCCGGACTATCCTTCCGTAGAGGATTCAGATGATATGTCCGTTACAAACTCTGAAGTGGAGAGCACCATGAATCATCGGCACCGGAGGGCCGCTCTCCGCGACCCCGGCTTTTCAAAAGAGGCATTCAATGCCTTCAGCTCGGTCGATGCATACATCCGAGCTGCTCGTGATGGACTTGCCAGAGCCAGGGACCAGCATTTAAAAGATATGCGGGTAAGCGTAGATGTGATAATCATATACCAGTAGCCCCTGAGACTTGAAGCAGTTGATACAACTGATTTAAGGATCATTGTATAATCAGGTACTCACGGAGAAGAACAACCTGCTGTCTCAAGAGCTAGAAAAGTGTCAGACCGAGCTAGCTGCGGCTACCGCCGAATTGGAGAAATCCAAGGGGGCATCGCTGGGTAATGTTTCCCCGCATCAGAAAAAAGTACAATCATATACCAGTAATATTAATACTGTTGTGTTTCCGCTGACAGGATCAGTAGGTCAACTAAGGGAAAAGCTGAAAATCGCCCAGGCTAGTGAACAGGAGGCCAAAAGGCAACATGCGGCAGGCGAGCGTGTGCAGACGCGGGTCAGGGGTGAAAAGAACAAGCTGCAAGATTCAAATACCCTGCTGGGCGAAGAACTAAAAGATGTGCGAGCCCAGCTAGCTGACGCCGTCAAACAGAATAGGAGGCTACAAGGCGGCATATTCAGTATGCATTTGACTTTGCCTTTATTTAATTCGGCAAAGAAATGATTTGACAGATTTATGTCTGTAGGTATGTTGACTGGCTGCCCCGAAGAGGAAATGTTTGGCTCTCAAAGCGACCTTCTGGAAGAGCTGTCCCAATTGCACGAGCGAGCTCGACAAGCAATGCGGAGCATTGCCAAAGCTTTGTGGCCGTCCGCCTCTCCTCCAGGGAGTATGGAGGAGCTTGTGAAGCTATTCCAGGGAGCTCGGCGGCGCTTCCGATTATGGAAGATATCAGCCTGCCAAGAAGGTGCGCGAGAGGCCTGGGCCATGGTAAAAACATGGTACACCAAGCTCGATCCGAATCATATGGCCTGGGTCGGACCTAAGGGGTCAGATGGAAAAGAAATTCCAGTTAGTTTGGTATACGACCAAGTGAAGTAGCCATCACATATTCCCAATAGGATTGTAAGCTAGAAAGCCTATTAGACGACATAGAGGAAGAAGTTTTTGAGTCTAAATGACTATGACAAATTTGTCCCTAGCCGGATTGTAAAACGATTGTCATGGTAGACCTTTTCTCTTCGACCTCTGGACCCGAAGGCTCGGAGTGTTTCCGAATACCCGCTCAGTAATATAAACCGGGGCATGCATGGAAACCAGGTGTAGGGGTCATGGTTGCTTGAACAGACAAGTTGTATCCGGCTAGCTATGTTATATTACATTGTAATTGTAAGAAACATCTTCCAGGGAGAATAGTTCCGTTAAGGGTTCCTTTCCCTAGGCGAATATGCGTTAGTATGCATGTCTGAACTATGATTGAAAAAATCGCAGTGTGAGTGACATCTGGGGGTTCATAGTGTAATGAGTGTAACATGTCTTTAGTCCACCGACCGAATATTACCTTAAGAATGCTAGCTTTCGGCTTCACCCAGTCCGAGGTACACGTCCGGATGACCCGCCAGTAACAATCGCAGAGGTGCTCCCTTTATGCCCTAGCCGAACAAACGGGAACGTAGGGCATAAGCACAGGAGCCAGGCAACCCAGCTTGGCCAAAACTGAAGTCATAACGATGCATATAATGGCGAAGAAAAGGTACATATGCGGAAGAGAACACATATGTGTTGAGCTTGATGCTTGGAAAAGAATAATAAGCTTCTGTAAAAAAAGCCCCGAGGTATGATGAGTGTATACATTTAAGGATGTGCACATCATAGGTGTGCAATGTGGTCGCACAAGAGCTAAAGAGCTAAACGAGAAGTTAAAGAGAGGAAAAGAAAATAATGGAAACAAAGGGAAAAGAAGACGAATAAAGAGTCCCGCTCTAGGCGTAGAATCTTCGGAGTCTGGCGGCATTCCACGGGTTCGGCTCTAAGCGGTTGTCCGATGCATCATGAAGGCGGTACGCTCCTCCAGTGAGAACTTCATCTATGATGAAGGGACCCTCCTGTTTGGGCTTGAGTTTGTCCTTTTTCTTCTCTGGTAAGCGTAGAAAGAGTTTGCCAATGTTATAAGTCTTGGCCCACACTTCTCTGCTTTGATATCTGCGAGCCTACTGTTGATAAAATGCGGAACAGGCTTTTGCAACATCGCGCTCCTCCAGGGCATCTAAGCCGTCCTGCCGATCAAACTCGGCCTCTCTCTCTTCATACATGCGCACTCGAGGTGAGTCATGAATAATATCACAGGGCAACACAGCCTCTGCGTCGTATACCATGAAGAAGGGTGTATATATGGTAGTGCGATTGGGCGTGGTCCGCAGCCCCCAGAGTATGGAGTCGAGCTCCTCAACCCAGTGCTTGTCTGATTCTTTCAAAGATCGCACTAGTCTAGGCTTAATGCCGCTCATAATAAGGCCATTAGCTTGTTCGACTTGACCGTTTGTTTGTGGATGATAGACGAGGCATAATCGAGTTTAATGCCCAATTTAGCACACCAGGATTTCACTTCATCGTCTGTGAAATTGGAGCCGTTATCGGTGATGATGTTGTGTGGGACACCATAACGCTGCACGACACCAGATATAAAGTCTATCACCAGTCCAGCTTCGACCGTTTTCACTGGTTTGGCCTCTATCCACTTGGTGAATTTATCTACCATGACTAGCAGATATTTTTTCTTATGGCTCCCTCCTTTAAGGGGTCCCACCATATCAAGCCCCCAGACCGCAAAAGGCCAAGTAATGGGGATTGTTTGTAGTGCAATAGGTGGCATATGGCTTTGATTGGCGAAGAGCTGGCATCCGACACAACGTTGGAGAAAGTCATGTGCGTTTGCTCGGGCCGTCGGCCGGAAGAAACCTATATGGAAGGCCATACTTACAAGGGCCCGAGCCGTGGTGTGGTGACCGCCGAGGCCAGCATGAATTTCGACCAGGAGTTGCCATCCTTCTTCTTCAGAGATACATTTTAAAGGACTCCGGTAGCACTTATCTTATAGAGCTCTCCGTCATGGACCTTGTAGGCTTTCGAGCGCCAGACAATGCAGTGAGCCTCATTCTGGTCCTTAGGGAGCTCTCGCCTATTAAGGTAGGTGATACGTCTCCAACGTATCTATAATTTTTGATTGCTCCATGCTATGTTATCTACTGTTTTGGGCAATATCGGGCTTTATTATCCACCTTTATATTATTTTTGGGACTAACCTATTAACCGGAGGCCCAGCCCAAATTTGCTGTTTTTTTGCCTATTTCAGTGTTTCGAAGAAAAGGAATATCAAACGGAGTCAAAACGGATCGAAATCAACCGGAGAAGTTATTTTTGGAAGCAAAGCTACCGGATGGACTTGGACCCCACGTCAGGAGCCAAGGGAGGTGCTCAAGAGGGTGGGGGGCGCCCCCTCTAGGGCGCGCCCCTGCCTCGTGGGCCCCCCGAAGCTCCACCAACGTACTTCCTGCACCCATATATACTCACGTACCCTAAAACTTCCAGAACACACAATAGATCGGGAGTTCCGCCGCCAGAAGCCTCCGTAGCCACCGAAAACCAATCTAGACCCGTTCCGGCACCCTGCCGGAGGGGCAATCCTTCTCCGGTGGCCATCTTCATCATCCCGGTGCTCTCCATGATGAGGAGGGAGTAGTTCTCCCTCGGGGCTGAGGGTATGTACCAGTAGCTATGTGTTTGATCTTTCTCTCTCTCTCTCGTGTTCTTGAGGTGATACTATCTTGATGTATCGCGAGCTTTGCTATTATAGTTGGATCCTATGATGTTTTCTCCCCCCTCTACTCTCTTGTAATGAATTGAGTTTCCCCTTTGAAGTTATCTTATCGGATTGAGTCTTTAAAGATTTGAGAACACTTGATGTATGTCTTGGTGACAACGGGATACCACGTGATTCACTTGATGTATGTTTTGGTGATCAACTTGCGGGTTCCGCCCATGAACCTATGCATAGGGGTTGGCACACGTTTTCGTCGTGATTCTCCGGTAGGAACTTTGGGGCACTCTTTGAGGTCCTTTGTGTTGGTTTGAATAGATGAATATGAGATTGTGTGATGCATATCGTATAATCATACCCACGGATACTTGAGGTGACATTGGAGTATCTAGGTGACATTAGGGTTTTGGTTGATTTGTGTCTTAAGGTGTTATTCTAGTACGAACTCCAGGGCTGTTTGTGACACTTATAGGAATAGCCCAACAGATTGATTGGAAAGAATAACTTTGAGGTGGTTTCGTACCCTACCATAATCTATTCGTTTGTTCTCCACTATTAGTGACTTTGGAGTGACTCTTTGTTGCATGTTGACGGATAGTTATGTGATCCAATTATGTTATTATTGTTGAGAGGACTTGCATTAGTGAAAGTATGAACCCTAGGCCTTGTTTCAACGCATTGCAATACTGTTTACGCTCACTTTTATCACTTGCTACCTTGCTGTTTCTATTATTTCAGATTACAAATACCTTTATCTTCTATCGATATTGCACTTGTATCACCATCTCTTCGCCGAACTAGTGCACCTATACAGTTTACCATTGTATTGGGTGTGTTGGGGACACAAGAGACTCTTTGTTATTTGGTTGCAGGGTTGCTTGAGAGAGACCATCTTCATCCTACGCCTCCTACGGATTGATAAACCTGAGGGAAATTTGCTATTGTCCTACAAACCTCTGCACTTGGAGGCCCAACAACGTCTACAAGAAGAAGGTTGTGTAGTAGACATCAAGCTCATTTTTTGGCGTCGTTGCCGGGGAGGTGAGTGCTTGAAGGTATATCTTTAGATCTTGCAATCGACTCTTTTAGTTTCTTGTTTTATCACTAGTTTAGTTTATAAAATAAAACTATAAAAAAATGGAATTGAGTTTGTCTCATACGCTTCACCTTTTTAATATCTTTCGTGAGTATGATGGAAAGGATAATTGTGCTCAAGTGCTAGAAGAAGAAATCTATAAAATGTTTGGCACTAAATATTTGAATGATGAGCATGATTGCAATGTTGTTAGTACGAATTCTTTGAATATCCATGATACTAATGATGATTGCACTTGTAATGATGAAAATGTCTCCTATAAACATGTAAATTTTTGTGGAGTGCATTAGGTTTGTACGAACACTCCAAATAGGGAAGATAGATATTGAAATAGGCATAAGTACTTAAAAACTAAATTGATGCAAGAAAGGTTAGTTGAATGTGCTGAAAATTTAAATTATAGTGGCCATACTTGTGAGCTTTGTAATGAACATGATCATTTCAATACCCAATGCAAATTGTTTCATGATCGTATCGTGTCCAAAATTGTGATGACTTGATTTCACTTGCACATCATGATGAACTTAGTTTGCTTATGGGTTATGAAGAATGAAACGTATAACTAATTATCTTCCAGAATTTGCCCATTATAAACTTCTTGGATTTGATCTAGAGGAAATTTATATGTATTGTGAGGTGAATTGTATTGAAAATCCTTATATTGCCAACTACATAAAGGAAAAAATAGAAGATGAAGAGAATACTAATGAGAGGGAAGAGACTTCCCAATATCCTCCTATTATTTCTTATGATGAATCAGGTAACGAGGAGGAGCCTCCTATTCAACCAATCTCATTAATAAGAATCTCCAAAAAGAGGATTGTACCCACACATGATGTGGTAAAGAAGAAGAAAAGAAAAAGGAAGAGAGGTAAAAAGGTACCCCTCCCAACTAATGGTGCTCATATTACTATTGTGCCTCATGAAAATATAATTGTGGAAGATAATGATACTTCTTATGATCTTGAAAATCTTTTTGGCACTTGCTTGGAAGAATATGATAATTGCTATACTATTGGTGCTATCCATACTATTAATGATGAGAGTGATTATGCTTATGATATGAAAAGGCCCAAGCTTGGGAATGCTATGTTTGATGAAGATGATGTTTTTGAGAATATATTTGCTGCAATTAATGTTTGTCCCAAGCTTGGGGAATCTATGATTAATGAAGATGATATTTTTAGTCTCCCAAGTTTTGATATGCAAGTTTATAATGATGATAGCACGCCTCCTACTTATGATGATTATTGTGATGATACTTATGCTATAAAAAGTAGTGATTATATTTATAAAACTTGTCATGATTATGATTACCCCTTCTCTGAACATTACTCTTTTAATGTGGAAACAATTTATAGTATTGAAGTCTCTTATGATACTCCCACCATTTCGATTGAGAAGAATTTTGCTTATGTGGAGAGTAATAAAATTTCTATGCTTATAGATCATGAAAAGAATGCTTTAGGTGCTAGTTATATTGTTGAATTAATTCATGATGCTACTTAAAATTATTATGAGGGAGGAATATATGCTTGTAGGAATTGCAATAATATCAAGTTTCCTCTCTATGTGCTTAAAGTTTTGAAGTTATGCTTGTTTTGCCCTCCTATGCTAGTTGATTATTGTTCCCATAAGTTGTTTGCTCAAAAAATCCCTATGCATAGGAAGTGGGTTAGACTTAAATGTGCTAGTCATATTCTTCATGATGCTCTCTTTATGTTTCAATTCTTATCTTTTATGTGAGCATCATTGAAATCATCATGCCTAGCTAGGGGCGTTTAACGATAGCGCTTGTTGGGAGGCAACCCAATTTTATTTTTGTTCCTTGCTTTTTGTTCCTGTTTAGTAATAAATAATTCATCTAGCCTCTGTTTAGATGTGGTTTTATGCTTTTAATTAGTGTTCGTGCCAAGTAGAACCTTTGGGAAGACTTGGGGAAAGTCTTGTTGATCATGCTGTAAAAAACAGAAACTTTAGCGCTCACGAGAATTGCTGCCATTTTTATTTGGAGAGTGATATTTAGTTAATTATTTTTTAAGATGATTAATAGACGAATTACTCAGGTCCAGCAATTTATTTGAGAATTTTCTGAGTTCCAGAAGTATACGTTTGATCCAGATTACTACAGACTATTCTGTTTTTGACAGATTCTATTTTTCATATGTTGTTTACTTATTTTGATGAATCTATGGCTAGTAAAATAGTTTATAAACTATAGAGAAGTTGGAATACAGTAGGTTTAACACCAATATAAATAAAGAATGAGTTCATTACAGTACCTTGAAGTGGTGATTTATTTTCTTATACTAACGGGGCTTACGAGTTTTCTGTTAAGTTTTGTGTTGTGAAGTTTTCAAGTTTTGGGTAAAGATTCGATGGACTATGGAATAAGGAGTGGCAACAGCCTAAGCTTGGGTATGCCCAAGGCACCCCAAGGTAATATTCAAGGACAACCAAGAGCCTAAGCTTGGGGATGCCCCGGAAGGCATCCCCTCTTTCGTCTTCGTTCATTGGTAACTTTACTTGGAGCTATATTTTTATTCGCCACATGATATGTGTTTTGCTTGGAGCGTCAATTTATTTTGTTAGGATTTTCTTGCTGTTATTAGAACAATGTTTTGCATCTTTTATTTCAATAAAAGTGGCATTGATAGCCTCCACTATGCCTACGTTACAAGTATACATGTTGCTGTTTGAAAACAAAAAGTTTACTGCTGTTGCATCCCTAGAAAAGTCAGAATGTGATAAAATATTGAAACCTTTTGCATATTAATATCTGATAAATTTAATACAGTTGGAATTTTCTTTCATAATTTTTGGAGCTATGGAAGTATGGATGTTGCAGCATTCTTTACAGACTATCCTATTTAGGCAGATTGTTGTTATGTTTGCATTGTTTGCATATGTTTGCTTCTTTAATGATTCTATTTGAGGATAGGACTATTAAATATGCAGAGGCATTTAGTTGCAATGTTGAATAATAATTTTAGTGATTTGCTACAGTAGAGTATGATAAGGTTTTTGCAATGGTTTATACTAACTTATCACACGAGTCCTTGTTGAGTTTTGTGTGGATGAAGCTTTTGAGATTTAGGAAGACCGTGATATGAGAGGAATTAAGGAGACACAAAAGCTCAATATTGGGGATGCCCAAGGCACCCCAAGATAATATTTCAATAATTCTCAAGCGTCTAAGCTTGGGGATGCCCGGTTGGCATCCCACCTTTCTTCTTCAACAACTATCGGTTAGTATCGGTTGATCCTAAGTTTTTGCTTCTTCACATGATGTTTGCCATTCTTAGAATGCCATTTTATTCTGCTTTGCTTGCTGTTTGAATAAAATACCAAGATCTGAAATTATTAAATGTTAGAGATTCTTCGCATAGTTGCATAATTATTCGACTACTCATTGATCTTCACTTATATCTTTCGGAGTAGTTTGTCATTTGCTCTAGTACTTCACTTATATCTTTTAGAGCATGGTGGTAGTTTTATTTTGAAGAAATAGATGAACTCTCATGCTTCACTTAGATTATTTTGAGAGTCTTAAATAGCATGGTAATTTGCTTAAAATCCTAATATGCTAGGTATACAAGATTAGTAAAAACTTTCTTATGAGTGTTTTCAATACTAAGAGAAGTTTGATGCTTGATGGTTGTTTTGAGACATGGAGGTAATAATATCAAAGTTGTGCTAGTTGAGTAGTTGTGAAATTGAGAAATACTTGTGTTGAGGATTGCAAGTCCCGTAGCATGCACATATGGTAAACGTTATGCAACAAATTGGAAACATGAGGTGTTATTTGATTGTCCTCCTTATGAGTGGCGGTCGGGGACGAGCGATGGTCTTTTCCTACCAATCTATCCCCCTAGGAGGATGCGCGTAGTGCCGAGGTTTTTGATGACTTGTAGATTTTTGCAATAAGTATGTGAGTTCTTTATGACTAATATTGAGTCCATGGATTATACGCACTCTCACCCTTCCATCCTTGCTAGCCTCTTCGGTACCGTGCATTGCCCTTTCTCACATTGAGAGTTGGTGCAAACTTCGCCGGTGCATCCAAACCCCGTGATATGATACGCTCTTTCACACATAAACCTCCTTATATCTTCCTCAAAACAGCCACCATACCTACCTATTATGGCATTTCCATAGCGATTCCGAGATATATTGCCATGCAACTTTCCATCATTCCGTTCATCATGACACATTCATCATTGTCATATTGCTTAGCATGATCATATAGTTGACATAGTATTTGTGGCAAAGCCACCGTTTATAATTCTTTCATACATGTCACTCTTAGTTCATTGCATATCCCAGTACACCGCCGAAGGCATTCATATAGAGTCATCTTTTGTTATAGTATCGAGTTGTAATCATTGAGTTGTAAATAAATAGAAGTGTGATGATCATCATTTTCTAGAGCATTGTCCCAAGTGAGGAATAAAAAAAATAAAGGCCATAAAAAAGAGAAGGCCCCCAAAAAAGAGAAAGGCCATAAAAAAGAGAAGGCCCCAAATAAAAATAAAAAAATAAAAAAATGAGAGAAAAAGAGAGAAGGGACAATGCTACTATCCTTTACCACACTTGTGCTTCAAAGTAGCACCATGATCTTCATAGTAGAGAGTCTCTCATGTTATCACTTTCATATACTAGTGGGAATTTTTCATTATAGAACTTGGCTTGTATATTCCAACAATGGGCCTCCTCAAGTGCCCTAGGTCTTCGTGAGCAAGCAAGTTGGATGCACACCCACTTAGTTTCTTTTGTTGAGCTTTCATACATTTATAGCTCTAGTGCATCCGTTGCATGGCAATCCCTACTCCTTGCATTAACATCAATCGATGGGCATCTCCATAGCCCATTGATTAGCCTCATTGATGTGAGACTTTCTCCTTTTTGTCTTCTCCACATAACCCCCTCATTATTCTATTCCACCCATAGTGTTATATCCATGGCTCGCGCTCATGTATTGCGTGAAAGTTTATAGGTTTGAGATTACTAAAGTATGAAACAATTGCTTGGCTTGTCATCAGGGTTGTGCATGATGAGAGCATTCTTGTGTGATGAAAATGAAACATGACTAAACTATATGATTTTGTAGGGATGTACTTTCTTTCGCCATGTTATTTTGAGAAGACATAATTGCTTAGTTAGTATGCTCGAAGTATTATCATTTTTATGTCAATATGAACTTTTATCTTGAATATTTCGGATCTGAATATTCATGCCACAATTAAGAATAATTACATTAAAATTATGTCAAGTAGCACTCCGCATCAAAAATTCTATTTTTATCATTTACCTACTCGAGGACGAGCAGGAATTAAGCTTGGGGATGCTTGATACATCTCCAACGTATCTATAATTTTTGATTGCTCCATGCTATGTTATCTACTGTTTTGGGCAATATCGGGCTTTATTATCCACTTTTATATTATTTTTGGGACTAACCTATTAACCGGAGGCCCAGTCCAAATTTGCTGTTTTTTTTGCCTATTTCAGTGTTTCGAAGAAAATGAATATCAAACGGAGTCGAAACGGAACGAAATCAACTGGAGAAGTTATTTTTGGAAGGAAAGCTACCGGATGGACTTGGACCCCACATCAGGAGCCAAGGGAGGTGCTCACGAGGGTGGGGGCACTCCCCCCTAGGGCGCACCCCCTGCCTCGTGGGGCCCCCGAAGCTCCACCGACGTACTTCCTGCACCCATATATACTCACGTACCCTAAAACTTCCAGAACACACAATAGATCGGGAGTTCCGCCGCCAAAAGCCTCCGTAGCCACCGAAAACTAATCTAGACCCGTTCCGGCACCCTGCCAAACGGGGCAATCCTTCTCCGGTGCCCATCTTCATCATCCCGGTGCTCTGCATGACAAGGAGGGAGTAGTTCTCCCTCGGGGCTGAGGGTATGCGCCAGTAGCTATGTGTTTGATCTCTCTCTCTCTCTCTCTCTCTCTCTCTCTCTCTCGTGTTCTTGAGGTGATATGATCTTGATGTATCGCGAGCTTTGCTATTATAGTTGGATCCTATGATGTTTTCTCCCCCCTCTACTATCTTGTAATGAATTGAGTTTCCCCTTTGAAGTTATCTTATCGGATTGAGTCTTTAAAGATTTGAGAACACTTGATGTATGTCTTGCCGTGCGTATCTATGGTGACAATGGGATACCACGTGATTCACTTGATGTATGTTTTGGTGATCAACTTGCGGATTCCGCCCATGAACCTATGCATAGGGGTTGGCACACGTTTTTGTCGTGATTCTCTGGTAGGAACTTTGGGGCACTCTTTGAGGTCCTTTGTGTTGGTTTAAATAGATGAATCTGAGATTGTGTGATGCATATCGTATAATCATACCCATGGATACTTGAGGTGGCATTGGAGTATCTAGGTGACATTAGGGTTTTGGTTGATTTGTGTCTTAAGGTGTTATTCTAGTACGAACTCTAGGGCTGTTTGTGACACTTATAGGAATTGCCCAACGGATTGATTGGAAAGAATAACTTTGAGGTGGTTTCGTACCCTACCATAATCTCTTCGTTCGTTCTCCTCTATTAGTGACTTTTGAGTGACTCTTTGTTGCATGTTGAGGGATAGTTATGTGATCCAATTATGTTATTATTGTTGAGAGGACTTGCACTAGTGAAAGTATGAACCCTAGGCCTTGTTTCAACGCATTGCAATACTGTTTACGCTCACTTTTATCACTTGCTACCTTGCCGTTTTTATTATTTCAGATTATAAATACCTTTATCTTCTATCTGTATTGCACTTGTATCACCATCTCTTCGCCGAACTAGTGCACCTATACAATTTACCATTGTATTGGGTGTGTTGGGGACACAAGAGACTCTTTGTTATTTGGTTGCAGGGTTGCTTGAGAGAGACCATCGTCATCCTACGCCTCCTACGGATTTATAAACCTTAGGGAAATTTTCTACTGTCCTACAAACCTCTGCACTTGGAGGCCCAACAACGTCTACAAGAAGAAGGTTGTGTAGTAGACATCAGTAGGCCAAGAACGGTTCGGTCCATGGGGCAATTACATCCATTATTAGATGGGCCGATGGTGTTATTTCGGTGGCTGAACCCCCAATTATATCGGTATTTTGTTCGAAATCTGTGGGTATAGTCAGATCCGGGATAGTGTTGCCACTCTCATCCTGCCACACGAGGGATGGCTTGAAGAGCCTTTCCAAAAAGATGTTAGGCGGGACAGGGTCGCGCTCGGCACCCATGCGAGCAAGGACGTCTGCCGCTTGATGACTTTCTCAAGCCACATGATGAAACTCGAGTCCCTCAAACCGAGTTGATATCTTGAGTACGGCGTTACGATAGGCCGCCATATTCGGATCCTTGGCATCAAAGTCTCCATTTATTTGGGATATTGCGATATTTGAATCCCCACGCACCTCCAGGCATTGTATGCCCATGTAGGTAGCCATCCGAAGACCGTGCAATAAGGCCTCGTATTCGGCTGCGTTGTTGGAGTCTGTGTATAATATTTGGAGTACATACTGGACTGTGTCTCCGGTGGGGGACGTTAAAATGACGCCTGCTCCTAAACCAGCCAGCATTTTAGAGCCATCAAAGTACATGACCAAGTTGGAATTTGTGTCGTACTCTTTACGGAGTTCGCCCTATGTCCATTCGGCGATGAAGTCGGCCAATACCTGGGATTTAATGGTTCGGCGTGGTTTGTATGTTATGTCAAACGGTAAGAGATCAATAGCCTACTTGGCAATCCGATCCGTAGTGTCGCGGTTATTTATTATATCATTGAGTGGTACTTCAGAAGCTACCATAATCGAACACTCTTGGAAGTAGTGTCATAGCTTCCGGGATGCCATGAATACCGCATATGCTATCTTTTGGTAATGAGGGTACCGGGATTTGCATGGTGTGACGACAGTGGATAGGTAGTATACCGGTTTCTAGAGTGGGAACTTGTGTCCATCCTCCTCTCGCTCAACGACGAGCACTGCGCTCACCACCTGGTGTGTTGCAGAGATGTATAATAACATCAGTTTGCCGATGTTTGGTGCGGCCAGGATTGGGTTGCTCGCTAAAAGAGCCTTTATTTCCTCCAGTCCGGCTGTTGCTGCTTCCGTCCACTAAAAGTGGTTGGAATGTCAGAGAAGGCGATAAAGTGGCAATGCTTTTTCTCCTAGTCTGGAGATAAAGCGGCTTAAAGCTGCTACGCATCCGGCTAGTTTTTGGACCTGTTTAAGGTCAGTTGGCATAGCCAATTGTGACAAAGCTCGGATTTTGGCTGGATTTGCCTCAATTCCTCTATTGGAAACGATGAAGCCGAGCAGCTTTCCGGCGGGAACGCCGAAAACACACTTTTCCGTATTGAGCTTAATGTCATATGTCCGGAGATTGTTGAATGTGAGGCGCAAGTCATCTATTAATGACTCGACGTGTTTAGTTTTGATGATGACGTCATCCACATATGCTTCCACTGTCTTGCCGATTTGCTTCTCCAGGCATGTTTGAATCATGCGTTGGTAGGTGGCACCGGCGTTTTTAATCCCAAAGGGCATAGTGTTGAAGCAGAAAGGCCCGTATGGGGTGATGAATGCCGTTGCGGCTTGATCGGATTCCTTCATTTTAATTTGATGGTATCCGTAGTATGCGTCGATGAAACACAGTGAGTCGTGTCCTGCAGTAGCATCAATGATCTGATCAATGCAGGGGAGGGGGAAGGGATCCTTAGGGCAAGCCTTATTGAGGTATTTGAAGTTGACGCACAGGCGCCAGGATGTGTCCTTCCTTGGTACCATCACCAGGTTTGCTAGCCAGTCCGAGTGTTTTATTTCTCTGATGAATCCGACTTTGATTAACTTGGCTAGCTCCTCCCCCATGGCTTGTCATTTAGGTTCGGAAAAGTGCCGCAGTGTTTGCTTGACCGGTTTATATCCCTTCAATATATTGAGGCTGTGTTCGGCCAGCCTGCGCGGGATTCCTGGCATATCAGAAGGGTGCCAGGCGAATATATCCCAGTTCTTGTGCAGGAACGTTCATAGTGCAGCGTCAACCGTTGGTTTCAGCTGTGCCCTGATGGAAGTTGTCTTCTTGGGGTCCGTCGGGTGGACCTGGAATTTGACTATTTCTCTGTTGGTTTGAAGGATGTGGATTTGGGACGCTTATCAAGGATTACATCGTCCCTATACACCGTAGAGCGTAGTGCGGTTAACTCTTCGACCGCGAGGGCCTCAGACAGTGCCTCGAGGGCTAGGGATGTTGTTTTGTTTTTGGTGTGGAGGGCTATGTCCGGATCACTAGCAAGAGTGATAGTACCGTTGGGCCCGAGCATCTTGAGCTTCCTATACCCGTAATGAGGTATATCTTGAAAGCATGTGAATGCATCTCGCCCCAACAGGGCATGATATCCACTATTGAAAGGGGCCACTTGGAAGGTTATCTCTTCAGACCGATAGTTCTCGCGTGCCGAATACCACATCGAGTGTAATTTTCCCCGTGCATCGTGCCTCCCGGCTGGGAATGATCCCTCGGAAAGTTGTATTACTATGCTCGATGCGGCTCTTGTCTATTTCCATTTTATTTAGTGTGTCCTCGTAGATGAGGTTTAGTCCACTGCCACCGTCCATGAGCACTTTAGTGAGCCGAAAGCCATCCACAATTGGGTTGAGGACCAAGGCGGCTAGTGCTCGGACTGACCGGATTTTTGATTCGTCACTGGAGTTGAAAGTTATGGCCGTGTCGTTCCAAGGATTTATTGTTGCGACTTGGCAAACTTTGGCGAGGTCGCGGAGTGCCCTCTTGCGCCGATTGTATGAAGCGAAAGTCTCGAAGACTGTCAATACTTTGTGGTCATCGTGTTTCGGGGGGAGTTGCTCCGTGGTGTTTTTGGTGAGGATATCCTCGCCGCTCTTGGCCACTTGCCGGAGTACCCAACATGCTCTAAGGCTGTGGATTGGTATGGTATCCAGTGTTGTGTGTATTTTGCATGGCCTATCGAGCCATCCTTTCAGAACGGTTCCACATCCCGTGATGGGCTTAGATTTATTTACTATTGGGTCGGGCACCCCACAAGGGTGCATCCTTTTTGCCCGGACGAGGGGTTGGGTGGAAACCGGTGGGTCCCGGCGAGCTGCCTGAGCTTTCTAGGCGCTTTTCATTGCGTGGTACTTCTGTACTATGGTTGCCAAGTAGCCAAGTGTAATACGTGACGACGGTTGATGGTGTTGAGGATTCCTTCGTCCATGCAATTATTTCAGAATACTGAGATCGCGCCTTTGTCGCGGCAATCTTTAATTTTGTCTTTGACAAGGAGGAAACTGGCCCAAAAGTGATGGACTGTTTCCTGAGACTGTTGTCATATGCATGTGAGATCGCGCATATCTAGGTGGGTGGGTGGTTTAGATCCGAACCCTGACCCAATTTGGGATCCAGAGTCTGAGGAACTTCCGAGCTGAATAGTCCGGGCTCCGGGATATCAACCGATTTTTTAGGTCCGTCGTCCGATTCTAGGTTCGGAGGACAGGGCGTGTTGTTCCGCGGACGGGTATCCGGCTCTTCGAGCTCGGAAATCCGAACATAGTTCGTCCTCAATATAGAGGAATAGTTGTTGATTTGCTCCTCTACTACCGCTATCTGATGGGTGATCGGCGGAGGTTTGATTTCTCTTTGATCGGGTTTAAGCCCAATCTGATCATAGTCTGTAGCGACCCCCAAGGCGGAGATGCGATCCAGGAGCTCTTTAAAGACGACAACTCTGTCGGATCCATCCGTTTGGAGTATTCGGGGTCAACACGAAGGCGGTTTTCGATGACCCAAGAAGTCATCATCGGCTCAACGGCCGGACGGGCGGTCATGGTAAAGCTGCCCAGCCAGAGGGTTTGGCCTGAGGCCAGGGCTCCTCCGGAGGTGATACTGTTCTTGATAACAAGGCAAGCCATCAATCTTGTCTTCGACCGGCGGATCTCAATGAAAGCACCAATGTCGGTGTCAAAACCGGCGGATCTCGGGTAGGGGGTCTCAAACTATGCGTCTAAGGTTGATGGTAACAGGAGAGAGGGGACACGAAGTTTTACCCAGGTTCGGGCCCTCTTGATGGAGGTAATACCCTACGTCCTGCTTGATTGATATTGATGAGTATGGGGGTTACAAGAGTTGATCTACCACGAGACCTTAATGGCTAAAACCCTAGAAGTCTAGCCTGTATGATTATGATTGCCTCTACGGACTAAATCCTCCGGTTTATATAGACACCGGGGGGGCCTAGGGTTGTACAAAGTCGGTTACATACAAAGGAAATAGTACATACGGCCGCCTAGCTTGCCTTCCACGCAAAGGAGAGTCCTATCCGTACACGGGAGGAAGTCTTCTATCTTGTATCTTCATGGCCCAATAGTCCGGCCCATGTCACAAAGGCCGGACGCCCGAGGACCCCTTAATCCAGGACTCCCTCAGTGGGGAGCCACCCGTATCTGGCCGGGCTCGCACTCGTCGCGCGACTTGGAAGCCACGTCGGCGGCCGTCTTCTTCCACTTGCGCTTCGCTGGGCTGGTGCCGCCCTTCTCTGACTTCCTCCTCGCTATCTTGGAGCATTACCAGATCTGCCTGCTCCATCTCCAGCCCAATTCCATCCTCGTCCTTGCCATCTTCGCCTACCTTTGCAAGGCCTTCCTGGGGGTGATGCCGTCTGTGGAACTCTTCCGGACCTTCTACTGCATGCGGGTATCCGCGGGGAACCAGCGCTCGTCCTGCGACTCCTTCCGCATGGTCAACAAAAGGGAAAAGCTCATCATTGACATGAAGAGCCTGAAGAAGGTGGAGGGCTTTAGGTCGCATTGGGTGTATGTCGACACCAGGCAGTTCAGCCCCCTCCTAATGATCCCGATCGAGCCGACCGTGAAGACCTCTGGATGGAAGCACAAGAATCTCATCGACGCCCGACTAAGGCTGGTCTTGGAGAGGTCGAGGGAGCTGGGGCAGCCGGGATTATGGCGGTGATGGTTGCCAATATATTTGTCTGCCGCTGCATTGCACCCTTCCAGAAATGCTCGCGCCCAGAGTGGGAGATCACAGGCGCCGAGGATCGGATTCGGTTGAACAAGGAAAGCCTTCCCGTCGAGGTGGTGACTGAAGCCTTGAAGATCCTGCTTATCAAGGAGCCGGAGATCATGCCCAAGGAGGTGCGCCCGTTGTACCGCTAGGCCAACAGGGACGATCTCGTTGCTGAGATGCCCCTGTTTGACCAGTGGGTCCTGATCCCGCCAAGCCATCAGGGGCCTCCAGAATCCCCTGGGGGTGGAGTCCACCTCGGGGTGCCACGACGGTGCGGAGGCCTTGGATGAGGAGAGCACCACGGGGACGCCCCCGCTAGTGCACAGCCAGCTCTGGCTGGACGCCACCGATGACGACGAAAACGCATTTCGCGTCATGCTCGCTAGGCCCGTGGGAGTGGGGTGGAGGAGAAAACAACATAGAGGCCGGCGAGCGTTGCTAGGTGGCGGCGGAGGACTGTGCCGTGCCCGCAGCTGATAATACCAGTGGGCCCTGTGCCGCACCCTGTAGAGGCAGCACAAGCAGGCCTCGCAAGGGAAGCAGCGGCAGCAGCGGCACCGACAAGAAGCAAAAGAGGAGACGCTGGGTTCCAAATGACGAGTAAGTTCCTACGATTAAACCTTTGCCCTCTGATTCATGTTGTTCGCCCTTTGAGGCATGGGCTGAGTCCATGCCCACACAGGGAATTCGAGAGTACAACTAAGAATAAGAAAGATGACAGGGAGGAGAGGGAGGAGAGGGAGATGACCCCCGCCCCAGGAGAGGCTACACCATCTGCGATGCCGTCACGCCCGCCGTGCTACTTCTTGAGCTTCATTGTTTTTTCCCTTGAAGAGGAAAGAGTGATGTAGCAAAGTAGATATAAGTATTTCCCTTAGTTGAGAACCAAAGTATCAATCCAGTAGGAGGAACACACAAGTCTCCAATAGATGCACCTACACAAACAAACAAATACTTGCACCCAACGCGATAAAGGGGTTGTCAATCCCTTCATGGTTACTTGCAAGGATGGGATCTGATAGAGATAGATATAAAAAATAAGTAAAAGTGTGAAATGAAATAAAGGTAAATAAATTGCAGCAAGGTATTTTTTTGTGTTTTTGGTTTTATAGATTTGAAAATGATATGATAAAAGATAGACCCAGGGGCCATAATTTTTCACTAGAGGCTTCTCTCTTGAAAAAAGCATATGGTGGGTAAACAAATTACTGTTGAGCAACTGATAGAAAAGCTCATAGTTATGACGATATCCAAGGTAATGACCATTTATATAGGCATCACGTCCGAGACAAGTAGACCGACTCCTGCCTGCATCTACTACTATTACTCCACACATCGACCGCTATCCAACATGCATCTAGTGTATTAAGTTAACAAGAACGGAGTAACGCCTTAAGCAAGATGACATGATGTAGAGGGATAGATCCAATCAATATGAAAAAAAACCATCCTTTTATCCTTAATGGAAACAATAGAAATACGTGTCATGTCCCCTTCTATCACTGGTATTGAGCACCGCAAAATTGAACCCATTACAAAGCACCTCTCCCATTGCAAGAAAAATCAGTCTAGTTTGCCAAACCAAATCAATAGATTGGAGAGAAATACAAAGCTATATAAATCATGCATAAAAGAGTTTAGTGAAGACTCAAATAATATTTATAGATAATCTGATCATAAACCCACAATTCATCGGATCTCAACAAACACACCGCAAAAGAAGATTACATCGAATAGATCTACAAGATCATCGAGGAGAACATTGTATTGAAGATCAAATAGAGAGAAGAAACCATCTAGATACTAGCTATGGACCTGTAGGTCTGTGGTAAACTACTCACACATCATTGGAAGGGCAACAAGGTTGATGTAGAAGCCCTCCGTGATCGAATCCCCCTCCGGCAGAGTACCGGAAAAGGTCCCCAGATGGGATCTCACGAAGGCAGAAACTTGCGGCAGTGGAAAAGTATTTTTGGTGTGCCCTTTGTTGTATGGGGAATATTTGGGTATTTATAGAAGAAGAATTAGGGTTGGAAGTGCCACGAG
>NC_041384.1:501289912-501318819 GCF_002162155.2 Triticum dicoccoides
CCCCTGAGGCTGTGGCCACCTCGTGGCTCTTCTGGCCTCCTCCCAAAGCTTCCAGGGTGCCCTGTGGTCCAAGAAAAATCGTCAAAAAGTTTCATTCCATTTGGACTTCGTTTGGTATTCATTTTTTGTAAAGACAAAAACAAGGAAAAAATAGAAACTGGCACTAGGCACTAAGTTAATAAGTTAGTACCAAAAAATGATATAAAATAGCATAATAATGCATATAAAACATCCAAGATTGATAATATAATATCATGGAACAATAAAAAATTATAGATACGTTGGAGATGTATCAGCCGACGGTGTAGACTTAGGGCCGCGGGGAGTCCAATCTCCTCCCCGGAGCCAAGGTAGAGGACGGACGCGGGGCATAGCCTGAGGCACGCGCAGACACGCCACCCCCGACCTGGGGGAGCAGGCTGTGCGAGGAGGCCTCGTTGCCCTCTACACAGCCCATCACGGAGGAGGAGGCCATTGTTGTCACGGGGGCCACGACGAGCCCTGAGCGCGCGGCAACGCCGCCTGCGAAGAAGGAGGCCCCGTAGGATCCAGAGCGCGCGACAACGCCGGCCGTGGAGCAGGTCACTGAGAGCCCCCCGCGCATGAGGTTGAACCCAGCCCCTGTTGGGGGTGGAGGCGTGGAGCTGCCATGGGGGGCCGAGCCCGCACTCCTCGCACTGCGGCACCAGAGGGTAGTGAGGGAGCGCGGTCGGACCGCGCCCTAGTGTTGGTGAGCGGCAGCACCACCCTCAAGTTCAGGGCCATCAGCAGCGCCTGATACGTCCATTTTGCAGCATGTTTTGTTACTGTTATTTATAGTGTTTTTATCCATAATAATGCTTTTTGCAGTAATTCTAATGCCTTTTCTCTCATAATATGCAAGGTATATGCAAGGAGGGAGAATTCCGGCAGCTGGAAATCTGGACTTGGAAATGCTACGTCAGGCCACCTATTCTGCACAACTCCAGACAAGCTGAAACTTCATAGGAATTTTTTATGGAATATTTGAGAATTATTGGAGAAAATAACTACCAGAGGGGACCCACCAGGTGGGCAGAACCCGCGTGGGTGCGCCAGGTGGCCCAGGCGGGCCCTGGTGGGTTGTGCTCACCCAGGCCCACCTCCCGTGCCCATCTTTTGGTATATAAGTCATTTTGACCTAGAAAAAATCAGGATAGGACTTTCGGGAGCGAGCGCCGCCGCCTCGAGGCAGAACTTGGGCAGGAGCACTTTTGCCCTCCCGCGGAGCGATTTCGCCGGGGGAACTTCCCTCCCGGAGGGGGAAATCATCGTCGTCATCATCACCAACAACTCTCCCATCTTGGGGAGGGCAATCTCCATCAAAATCTTCAATTGCACCATCTCCTCTCAAACCCTAGTTCATCTCTTGTGTTCAATCTTATTACCGGAACTATAGATTGGTGCTTGTGGGTGACTAGTAGTGTTGATTACATCTTGTAGTTGATTACTATATGGTTTATTTGGTGGAAGATTATATGTTTAGATCCAATATTCTATTTAATACCCCTCTGATCTTGACCATGATTATCGTTTGTGAGTAGTTACTTTTGTTCTTGAGGTCACGGGATAAATCATGTTGCAAGTAATCATGTGAACTTGATATGTGTTCGATATTTTGATAGTATGTATGTTGTGATTCCCTTAGTGGTGTCATGTGAACGTCGACTACATGACACTTCACCATATTTCGGCCTAGGGGAATGCACTGTGGAGTAGCAATTAGATGATGGGTTGCGAGAGTGACAGAAACTTAAACCCAGTATATGCGCTATTCCGTAAGGGACCGATTGGATCCAAAAGTTTAATGTTATGGTTATAATTTATTCTTAATACTTTTCTCGTAGTTGCGGATGCTTGCGGGAGGGTTAATCATAAGTAGGAGGTTTGTTCAAGTAATAATAGCACCTAAGCACCGGTCCATCCACATATCAAATTATCGAAGTACCGAACACGAATTAAGCCAACATGATGAAAGTGACTAGATGAAATTCCCGTGTACCCTCAAGAACGGTTTGCTTATCATAAGAGACCATTTTGGCCTGTCCTTTGTCTCAAAAGGATTGGGCTACCTTGCTGCACTTTTGCTACTATTATCGTTACTTGCTCGTTTACAAATTACCTTGCTATCAAACTACTCTGCTACTTACAATTTCAACACTTGCAGACATTACCTTGTTGAAAACTACTTGTCATTTCCTTCTGCTCCTCGTTGGGTTCGACACTCTTACTTATCGAAAAGAGCTGCAATTGATCCCATATACTTGTGGGTCATCCAGGCTATTTTCGCGTTGTTGCCGGGGAGTGAAGCGCCTTTGGTAAGTGGAATTTGGTAAGGGAACATTTATAAGTGTGCTGAAATTTATTGTCACTTGCTACTATGAAAAATAATCCTTTGAGGGGTTTGTTCGGGGTATCTTCACCTTGAACGGAACCACAATTAGCTACCCCTCAACCTACAGCACCAGTAAAAATATTGACTATGAAATTCCTTCGGGTATGATAGAACAACTGCTAGCTAATCCGTATGCAGGAGAAGGAACCGAACATCCTGATATGCACTTGATATATGTAGAACAAATTTGTGGATTGTTTAAGCTTGCAGGTCTACCCAGGGATGAAGTTATGAAGAAGATTTCCCCTTTATCTTTGAAGGGAAAAGCATTGGCATGGTATAGGCTATGCGATGATATTGGATCTTGGAATTGGAATCGATTGAAATTGGAGTTCCACCAAAAAATTTATCATATGCATCTAGTTCACCGTGATCGGAATTATATATATAATTTTTGGCCTCGTGAAGGAGAAAGTATCACTCTAGCTTGGGCGAGGCTTAAGTCAATGTTATATTCATGCCCCAATCTTGAGCTCTCAAGAGAAATTATTATCCAGAATTTTTATACTCGGCTTTCTCGTAATGATCAAACCATGCTTGATACTTCTTATGATGGTTCTTTTATGAAGAAAACTATCGAATTCCGGTGGGATCTTTTGGAAAGAATTAAATGCAACTCTGAAGATTGGGAACTCGACGAAGATAAAGAGTCAGGTATTAAACTTAAGTATGATTGTGTTAAATCTTTTCTGGATACTGATGCTTTTCAAAAGTTTAGCACTAAATGTGGACTTGACTCTGAGATAGTAGCCTCCTTTTGTGAATCATTTGCTACTCATGTTGATCTCCCTAAAGAGAAGTGGTCTAAATATCACCCACCTATTAAACAAGAAACTAAAGAACCGGTACCGGTAAAAGAAGAAACTATACTTTATAATGTGGATCCAGTTGTTCCTTCTGCTTATATAGAGAAAACACCTTTCCCTGTTAGGATAAAGGAACATGCTAAAGTTTCAACTGTGGTTAACAAAAGCTATATAGAACACCTAAACCTGATGAACAAATTAAAGTCTGTGAGATGGACGCTGGGATCCGGGAGCACGAGCTCTCGACGACCGTGTCCGGGCAAGAGATGGAGTGGGAGCGCGTGCTGGGAATGTTGGATATATGCCCTAGAGGCAATAATAAAATGGTTATTATTATATTTCCTTGTTCATGATAATTTTCTATTGTTCATGCTATAATTGTATTAGCCGGAAACCGTAATATGCACGTGTGAATACATAGACCACAACATGTCCCTAGTAAGCCTCTAGTTGATTAGATCGTTGATCAATAGATGGTTATGGTTTCCTAACCATGGACATTGGATGTCGTTGATAACGGGATCACATCATTAGGAGAATGATGTGATGGACAAGACCCAATCCTAAGCATAGCACAAGATTGTGTAGTTTGTTTGCTAGAGCTTTTCTAATGTCAAGTATCACTTCCTTAGACCATGAGATTGTGCAACACCTGGATACCGTAGGAGTTCTTTGGGTGTATCAAACGTCACAACATAACTGGGTGACTATAAAGGTGCACTACAGGTATCTCCAAAAGTGTTTGTTGGGTTGGCACGAATCGAGACTGGGATTTGTCACTCCGTATGATGGAGAGGTATCTTTGGGCCCACTCGGTAATGCATCATCATAATGAGCTCAATGTGACTAAGGAGTTAGCCACGGGATCATGCATTAAGGAACGAGTAAAGAGACTTTCCGATAATGAGATTGAACGAGGTATGGGGATACCGACGATCGAATCTCGGGCAAGTAACATACCGATAGACAAAGGGAATTGTATACAGGATTGAGTGAATCCCTGACATCGTGGTTCATCAATGAGATCATCGTGGAACATGTGGGAGACAATATGGGTATCTAGATCCCGCTATTGGTTATTGGCCGCAGAGGTATCTTGGTCATGTCTGCATGGTTCCCGAACCTGTAGGGTCTACACACTTAAGGTTCAGTGACGCTAGAGTTGTAATGGGAATAGTATGTGGTTACCGAAGGTTGTTCGGAGTCCCGGATGAGATCCCGGACGTGACGAGAAGCTTCGGAATGTTCCGGAGGTGAAGATCGATATATTGGACGAATGGTATTGGAGTCCGGAATTGTTCTGGGAGTACCGAGTGACGACGAGCGTGGCCGAAAGGAGTTTCGGAGGCCCCGGCAAGTGTTGGGGGGGCTTATGGTCCAAGGGGAGGGGGTACACCAGCCCACTAAGGGGTTGTGGGCCCCTCCCACCCCATCTCACATAACCTAGAGAGGTGGGGGCGCCTTCCCTAGGGCAGCCGCCCCTCCTGGCTTGGGGGCAAAGTTTCCTAGGAGTGGGGGCGCCCAAACCCATCTAGGGTTTCCCCTGTGGCCGCCGCCCCTCCACTAGGGAAACCCTAGGGCGCCTCCTCCTCCCCCCTTCCACCTATATATAGTGAGGGAGAGAGAGGGCAGCCGCACATCTCAGCCCCTGGCGCAACCCTTCCCCCTCCAACACCTCCTCCTCCTCCGTAGTGCTTGGCGAAGTCCTGTCGGAGAACCACAAGTTCCACCACCACGCCGTCGTGCTGCTGGAGCTCTTCCTCAACTTCTCCTCCCCCTTGCTGGATCAAGAAGGAGGAGACGTCCCCGGGTTGTACATGTGTTAAACACGGAGGCGCCGTCCGTTCGGCGCTTGGATCGGATCTTCCATGATTTGAATCGCCGCGAGTACGAACCCATCAACCGTGTTCTTGTAATGCTTCCGCTTAGCGATCTTCAAGGTTATGAAGATGCACTCCCTCCCTCTCGTTGCTAGCATCTCCTAGATTGATCATAGTGGCATGTTGGATTTTTTTTGAATTATTACTGCGTTCCCCAACAGTGGCATCATGAGCTAGGTCTATGTGTAGATTCTATGCACGAGTAGAACACAAGTAGTTATGGGCGATGATTTGGTCAATTTGCTTGCAGTTACTAGTCCTATCTTGATTTGGCGGCATTGTGGGATGAGGCGGCTCGGACCGACCTTACACGTACGCTTACGTGAGACAGGTTCCGCCGACTGACATGCACCTGTTGCATAAGGTGGCTAGCGGGTGTCTGTCTCTCCCACTTTAGTCGGATCGGATTCGATGAAGAGGGTCCTTATGAAGGGTAAATAGCAATTGGGATATCACCGTTGTGGCTTTTGTGTAGGTAAGAGATGTTCTTGCTAGAAACCCATAGCAGCTATGTAAAACATGCTACAACAATTAGAGGACATCTAACTTGTTTTGCAGGGTATGCTATGTGACGTGATATGGCCAAAAGGATGTGATGAATTATATATGTGATGTATGAGATTGATCTGAAGGAAATATGCCCTAGAGGCAATAATAAAGTTGTTATTTATATTTCCTTATATCATAATAAATGTTTATTATTCATGCTAGAATTGTATTAACCTGAAACTTGGTACATGTGTGAATACATAGACAAACAGAGTGTCCCTAGTATGCCTCTACTTGACTAGCTCGTTAATCAAAGATGGTTAAGTTTCCTGACCATAGACATGTGTTGTCATTTGAGGAACGGGATCACATCATTAGAGAATGATGTGATGGACAAGACCCATCTGTTAGCTTAGCATAATGATCATTTAGTTTTATTGCTATTGCTTTCTTCATGACTTATACATGTTCCTCTAACTATGAGATTATGCAACTCCCGAATACCAGAGGAACACCTTGTGTGCTATCAAACGTCACAACGTAACTGGGTGATTATAAAGATGCTCTACAGGTGTCTCCGATGGTGTTTGTTGAGTTGGCATAGATCGAGATTAGGATTTGTCACTTCGTGTATCGGAGACGTATCTCTGGGCCTCTTAGTAATGCACATCATTATGAGCCTTGCAAGCAATGTGACTAATGAGTTAGTTAAAGGATGATGCATTACGGAATGAGTAAAGAGACTTGCCAGTGACGAGATTGAACTAGGTATGATGATACCGACAATCGAATCTCTGGCAAGTAACATACCGATGACAAAGGGAACACCATATGTTGTCATGCGGTTTGACCGATAGAGATCTTCGTAGAATATGTAGGAGCCAATATGATCATCCAGGTTCCACTATTGGTTATTGACCGGAGATGTGTCTCGGTCATGTCTACATAGTTCTCAAACCCGTAGGGTCCGCATGTTTAACGTTCGATAACGATTTATATTATGAGTTCTTTAATTTGATGACCGAAGTTATTTCGGAGTCCCGGATGAGATCACAGACATGACAAGGATTCTCTAAATGGTTGAGACATAAAGATTGATATATTGGACGATGTTATTCGGACATCGGATGAGTCCCGAGATGTACCGGGTAACTACCGGAGTGCCAGAGGGTTATCGGAACCCCCCGGGGGAACTAATCGGCCTTCATGGGCCTTAGTGGGGAGAGATAAGGGCCATAAGGGGCTGGTCGCCCCCCCCCCCTTGGCAGTCCAAATTGGACTAGGGGAAGGGGGCAGCGCCCCCTTTCCTTCCCTTCTCCCTCTCCCTTCCTCCTTCCCCCTTCCACCAAGTGGAATCCTACTAGGACTTGGAGTCCTAGTAGGACTCCTCTCCTTGGCGTGCCCTACAGGGGGCTGGCCGGACTCCCCCTCTCCTCCTTTATATACGGGGGCAGGGGGCACCCCAGAACACACAAGATCAATTGCCTTATTCATGTGCAGTGCCCCCTCCACAGTGACACACCTTGGTCATATCGTTGTAGTGCTTAGGCGAAGCCCTGCGCCCGTAACTTCATCATCACCATCAACACACTGTCGTGCTGACGAAACTCTCCCTCATCCTCAACTGGATCAAGAGCTCGAGGGATGTCATCGTGCTGAACGTGTGCTGAACATGGAGGTGCCATACATTCGGTGCTAGGATCGGTTGGATCGCAAAGACGTTCGACTACATCAACCGCGTCACTAAACACTTCCGCTTTCGATCTACGAGGGTACGTGGACACACTCTCCCCTCTCATTGCTATGCATCTCCTAGATAGATCTTGCGTGATCGTAGGATTTTTTTTTGAAATACTGCGTTCCCCCACAGTGGCATCAGAGCCAGGTCTATGCGTAGATGTTATATGCACGAGTAGAACACAAAGAGTTGTGGGCGATATTAGTCATACTGCTTACCAGCAATCTCTTACTTCAATTCGGCGGTATTTTTGGATGAAGCGGCCTGGACCGACATTACATGACCTTGTTCATGAGACTGGTTTTACCGACGTGCGTCGCACACAGGTGGCTAGCGGGTGTCTGTTTCTCCAACTTTAGTTGAATCGAGTTTGACTACACCCAGTCCTTGTTGAAGGTTAAAATAGCACACTTGACGAAAATCATTGTGGTTTTGATGCGTAGGTAAGAACGGTTCTTGCTAGAAGCCCGTAGCAGCCACGTAAAACTTGCAACAACAAAGTAGAGGGCGTCTAACTTGTTTTTGCAGGGCTTGTTGTAATGTGATATGGTCAAGACGTGATGAGATATAAATTGTTGTATGAGATGATCATGTTTTGTAACCGTTATCGGCAACTGGTAGGAGCCTAATGGTTGTCTCTTTATTGCATGAAATGCAATCACCATGTAATTGCTTTACTTTATCACTAAGCGGTAGCGCTAGTCGTAGAAGCAATAGTTGGCGAGACGACAATGATGCTACGATGGAGATGAAGGTGTCAAGCCAATGACGATGGTGATCATGACGGTGCTTTGGAGATGGAGATCAAAGGCACAAGATGATGATGGCCATATCATATCACTTATTTTGATTGTATGTGATGTTTAACTTTTATACATCTTATTTTGCTTAGTACGACGGTAGCATTAGAAGATGATCTCTCACTAAATTTCAAGGTATAAGTGTTCTCCCTGAGTATGCATCATTGCTACAGTTCATCATGCCGAGACACCACGTGATGATCGGGTGTGATAAGCTCTACGTTCACATACAACGGGTGCAAGCCAGTTTTGCACATGCAGAATACTCGGGTTAAACTTGATGAGCCTAGCATATGCAGATATGGCCTCGCAACACTGAGACCGAAAGCTCAAACGTGAATCATGTAGTAGATATGATCAACATAGTGATGTCCACCATCGAAAGCTACTCCATCTCACGTGATGATCGGACATGATTTAGTTGATATGGGTCATGTGATCATTTAGATGACTAGAGGAATGTCTATCTAAGTGGGAGTTCTTAATTGTATAATTAATTGAACTTTAATTTATCATGAACTTAGTACCTGATAGTATTTTTTCATATCTATGTTGTTGTAGATCAATGGCCCGTGCTACTGTTCCCTTGAATTTTAATGCATTCCTAGAGAAAGCTAAGTTGAAAGATGATGGTAGCAACTACACGGACTGGGTCCGTAACTTGAGGATTGTCCTCATTACTGCATAGAAGAATTACATCCTGGAAGCACCGCTAGGTGCAAAACCCGTTGTAGGAGCAACTCCATATGTTATGAACATCTGGCAGAGCAAAGCTGATGACTACTCGATAGTTCAGCGTGCCATGCTTTACGGCTTAGAACCGGGACTTCAACGATGTTTTGAATGTCATGGAGCAGATGAGATGTTCCAGGAGTTGAAGTTAATATTTCAAGTGAATGCCCGGATTGAGAGATATGAAGTCTCCAATAAGTTCTACAGCTGCAAGATGGAGGAGAATAGTTCTGTCAGTGAACGTATACTCAGAATATCTGGGTACCACAACCACTTGACTCAACTGGGAGTTAATCTTCCTGATGATAGTGTCATTGACAGAGTTCTTCAATCACTGCCACCAAGCTATAAAAGCTTCGTGATGAACTATAATATTCAAGGGATGGATAAGACAATTCATGAGCTCTTTACGATGCTAAAGGCTGCGGAGGTAGAAATTAAGAAGGAGCATCAAGTATTGATGGTTAACAAGACCACTAGTTTCAAGAAGAAGGGCAAAGGGAAGAAGGGGAACTTCAAGAAGAACAGCAAGAAAATTGCTGCTCAAGTGAAGAAGCCCAAGTCTGGACCTAAGCCTGAAACTGAGTGCTTCTACTGCAAAGGGACTGGTCACTGGAAGCGGAACTGCCCCAAGTATTTGGCAGATAAGAAGGATGGCAAAGTGAAAGGTATATTTGATATACATGTTATTGATGTGTACCTTACTACTGCTCGTAGTAGCGCCTGGGTATTTAGTACTGGTTTTGTTACTCATATTTGTAACTCGAAACAGGGGCTACCGATTAAACGAAGATTGGCTAAGGACGAGGTGACGATGCGCGTGGGAAATGATTCCAAAGTCGATGTGATCACCGTCGGCACGCTACCTCTACATCTACCTTCGGGATTAGTTTTAGACCTGAATAATTTATTATTTGGTGCCAGCGTTAAGCATCAACATTATATCTGGATCTTGTTTGATGCGAGACAGTTATTCATTTAAATCAGAGAATAATGGTTGTTCTATTTATATGAGTTATATCTTTTATGGTCATGCACCCTTGATGAGTGGTCTATTTTTGTTGAATCTTGATAGTATTGATACACATATTCATATTGGTGTAAAGCACATGAAGAAACTCCATGCTGATGGACTTTTGGAATCACTTGATTATGAATCACTTGATGCTTGCGAACCATGCCTCATGGGCAAGATGACTAAGACTCCCTTCTCCGGAACAATGGAGCGAGCAAGTGACTTATTGGAAATAATACATACTGATGCATGCGGTCCAATGAGTGTTGAGGCTCGCGGCGTGTATCGTTATTTTCTGACCTTGACAGATGATTTGAGCATATATGGGTATATCTACTTGATGAAACATAAGTCTGAAACATTTGAAAAGTTCAAAGAATTTCATAGTGAAGTGGAAAATCATTGTAACAAGAAAATAAAGTTTCTACGATTTGATCGTGGAGGTGAATATTTGAGTTATGAGTTTGGTCTTCATTTGAAACAATGCGGAATAGTTTCGCAACTCACGCCACCTGGAACACCACAGCGTAATGGTGTGTCCAAACATCGTAACCGCACTTTATTAGATATGGTGCGATCTATGATGTCTCTTACTGATTTACCGCTATCATTGTGGGGTTATGCTTTAGAGATGGCTACATTCATGTTAAATAGGGCACCATCTAAATCAGTTGAGACAACACCATATGAACTGTGGTTTGGCAAGAAACCCAAGTTGTCATTTCTTAAAGTTTGGGGCTGCGATGCTTATGTGAAAAAGCTTAAACCTGATAAGCTCGAACCCAAATTGGAGAAATGTGTCTTCAAAGGATACCCAAAGGAGACTGTTGGGTACACCTTCTATCACAGATCCACAGGCAAGATATTCGTTGCTAAGAATGGATCCTTTCTAGAGAAGGAGTTTCTCTCGAAAGAAGTGAGTGGGAGGAAAGTAGAACTTGATGAGGTAATTATACCTTCTCTCGAATTGGAAAGTAGTTCATCACAGAAATATGTTCTAGTGATTCCTACACCAATTAGTGAGGAAGCTAATGATGATGATCATGAAACTTCTGATCAAGTTACTACCAAACCTTGTAGGTCAAGCAGAGTAAGATCCGCACCAGAGTGGTACGGTAATCCTGTTCTGGAGGTCATGTTACTTGACCATGACGAACCTACGAACTATGAGGAAGCGATTATGAGCCCAGATTCTGCGAAATGGCTTGAGGCCATGAAATGTAAGACGGGATCCATGTATGAGAACAAAGTGTGGACTTTGGTTGACTTGCACGATGATCGACAAGTATTAGAGAATAAATGGATCTTCAAGAAGAAGACTGACGCTAACGTAATGTTACTGTCTACAAAGCTCGACTTGTTGCGAAAGGTTTTTGACAAGTTCAAGGAGTTTACTATGATGAGGCCTTCTCACCCGTAGCGATGCGTAAATCTGTCCGAATCATGTTAGCAATTGCCGCATTTTATGATTATGAAATTTGGCAAATGGATGTCAAAACTGCATTCCTTAATGAATATCTTAAAGAAGAGTTGTATATGACACGAAGAGAAGGTTTTGTCGATCCAAAAGGTGATAACATAGTGTGCAAGCTCCAGCGATCCATTTATGGACTGGTGAAAGCCTCTTGGAGTTGGAATATACGCTTTGATAGTGTGATCAAAGCATATGGTTTTATACAGACTTTTGGAGAAGCCTGTATTTACAAGAAAGTGAGTGGGAGCATTTCTGATATTATATGTGGATGACATATTATAGATTGGAAATGATATTGAATTTCTGAATAGCATAAAAGGATGCTTGAATAATATTTTTCAATGAAAGACATCGGTGAAGCTGCTTATATATTGGGCATCAAGATCTATAGAGATAGATCAAGACGCTTAATTGGACTTTCACAAAGCACATACCTTGATAAAGTTTTGAAGAAGTTCAAAATGGATCAGTCAAAGAAAGGGTTTTTGCCTGTGTTACAAGGTGTGAAGTTGAGTCAGACTCAATGCCCGACCACTACAGAAGATAGAGAGAAAATGAAAGTCATTCGCTATGCCTCAGCCATAGGTTCTATCATGTATGCAATGTTGTGTACCAGACCTGATATGTGCCTTGCTATAAGTTTAGGAGGGAGGTACCAAATTAATCCAGGAGTGGATCACTGGACAGCGGTCAAGAACATCCTGAAATACCTGAAAAGGACTAAGGATATGTTTCTCATTTATGGAGGTGACAAAGAGCTTGTCATAAATGGTTACGTCAATGCAAGCTTTGACACTGATCCAGATGACTCTAAGTCACAAACCGGATACATTTTTATATTGAATGGTGGAGCTCTCAGTTGGTGCAGTTCCAAGCAGAGCGTTGTGGCGAGATCTACATGTGAAGCGGAGTACATAGCTGCTTCGGAAGCAGCAAATGAAGGAGTCTGGATGAAGGAGTTCATATCCGATCTAGGTGTAATACCTAGTGCAGCGGGTCCAATGAAAATCTTTTGTGACAATACTGGAGCAATTGCCTTGGCGAAGGAATCCAGATTTCACAAGAGAACCAAACACATCAAGAGACGCTTCAATTCCATCCGCGATCAAGTCAAGGATGGAGACATAGAGATTTGCAAGATACATACGGATCTGAATGTTGCAGACCCATTGACTAAGCCTCTCTCATGAGCAAAACATGATCAACACCAAGACTCTATGGGTGTTAGAATCATTACTATGTAATCTAGATTATTGAATCTAGTGCAAGTGGGAGATTGAAGGAAATATGCCCTAGAGGAAATAATGAAGTTGTTATTTATATTTCCTTATATCATGATAAATGTTTATTATTCATGCTAGCATTGTATTAATCGGAAACTTGGTACATGTGTGAATACATAGACAAACATAGTGTCCCTAGTATGCCTCTACTTGACTAGCTCGTTAATCAAATATGGTTAAGTTTCCTGACCATAGACATGTGTTGTCATCTGATGAGCGGGATCACATCATTAGAGAATGGTGTTATGGACAAGACCCATCCGTTAGCTTAGCATAATGATCGTTTAGTTTTATTGCTATTGCTTTCTTCCTGACTTATACATGTTCCTCTAACTATGAGATTATGCAACTCCCGAATACCGGAGGAACACCTTGTGTGCTATCAAACAGCACAACATAACTGGGTGATTATAAAGATGCTCTACAGGTGTCTGTGATGGTGTTTCTTGAGTTGGCATAGATCGAGATTAGGATTTGTCCCTCCGTGTATCGGAGAGGTATCTTTAGGCCCTCTCATTAATGCACATCACTATGAGCCTTGCAACCAATGTGACTAATGAGCTGTCGGCATCTTGGGAACGGGGGTACCCAGACTTGCCTACCTGCAGCCCACGGTGCGGCTCTACCGGCGGCCGGTGCGGCCCATCTTCATCAGCAACCACTCAAGACCCTCGCGAGGGGCCAAGCCTCGTGAGGTGGACGGCATAATACCTCCTCAGGGGCAGCCTCACTAGGCTGGCTCCCGAGGAGCGGAGATATCAAGGCAGGGGAACCTCGCGAGGACCACGTGACATGAGCCGTGACGACCGAAGCCAGGCGGGCGCCAGCGGGCGCAGAGTGCCAGTTTCCTCTTTGGTGCTAAAGAGGCAGGCGCGGGCGAGGAGTCCCGAGGCATCAGGCAAAGGTTTCCATATTGGTGCAACGAGACCAAGACCAGCAGGACGGCAGGACGGAGGTCATCGTGGAGCCCGCAACTGCATCACCACCAGAGCTTTCGGCAGGCGAAGACCACCTTTTGTCAAGATAACTTGTACTAGTTGTCTCCCTTCAAAATTGGTCGTTGTGGGATCCCTTCCCACCTAACATTTGGGAAGAGGACCAGGGCCTCTATAAATAGGGCTAGCCACCACCATAGCAAGGGACGGATCATTCGGACCATCCTCAGACACACCAGCTCATCGAGCGCAAGAACACCTCTCCTCGGGAGGCTGTTCATCCACTGTATTGGTTCATCCTTAGCCCACGGGGCAATCCACCACACCACACTGGAGTAGGGTATTACACCACAACGGTGGCCTGAACCAGTATAAACCCACGCGTCTCTTGTTCCTTGGGTTCGGCGAGCTAGGCTTTGAGATCGTTGCGAGAGCGAGCTAGGAAGAGAGAGATCTTCGTGCGCACACCAGAGTTCGAACCTCAAGGTTTTGCCGGAACCCCGAATCCGACATTTGGCGTGCCAGGTAGGGGTGGGGGCTGAAGCCTTTCTTCCGTCGATCCAAGCTCCACTGCTCCACCGTATCCATGGCTGACGCTCGCCGAGCCCGTGCTGAGCGCCGGGCCACCCTCGCCGCCCGCATCGCTCAGATGGCGCCCGTTAGTAGACCTCCCCGCCACTCTCCATCACCCGCTGCCAACGCTGCCACCAGCCCAGTAGGGAACGAGCAGTAAGCTTCATTGTTGCACCCCTTCGTGCGGTGGGACGAACGCACGGCCACCCCGTCGCTGACTCCGGCCGGCTCATTGTCCCACGCTCATCACGCGCCCACGCTCATCACACTCCGGCCGCGCAGCTCATGGCACGCGAGCTCCTGGGTTACCGCCCGGTCGACGACCTCTACAAGGACTGCCTGGACAACATCGCCGAGCTCGTCAGCACCGCTAGGGGCTCTCCCGTGCCATCTCTCTTGCTGCCTCGCCCACCTCCAGCTGAGGGCGATGTGGCTCACAGAGCACCTCCACCACCTTCATGCCAAGATGGCGCCCTCGCACCAAGACGCGTGGTCCCGTGGCATGACCCGCCACACCGTGCGCCCGCGCACAAAGAAGGAAGCTGCCAAGAAGTCCCGATGCCGCAAGAAAACGTGCCTGCACTCCCAGCACCACTGCGTCAAGACCGCGTGCCGCCTGCGGTGGCGGCGCGTGGATATCAGGATCGGGCTCCGGTGACCATAGTAGGCTGCCGTGCCTTCACTCCCAAGCTACGCAACGTTGTCTGGCCCGACAAATTCAAGCCAGACCTGCCTCCGCGCTATGACAACACTCCCCACCCCCGTGGAGTTCTTGCAGCTCTACGAGCTGAGCATCGAGGCAGCCAACGGTGATGAGAAGTTAATGGCAAATTGGTTCCCCATGGCCCTCAAAGATGGCACGCTTGTGGCTCCTGAACCTGTGTGCGCGATCGATCTCCTCCTAGGGCGAGATGCACGAGCGTTTCGTCGCCAACTTCCAAGGCACTCGCGACCGCCTACCGGCCGCGGGTGACCTGCGACGCATGAAGTAGCAGCCAGAGGAGACTCTGCAGAAGTACATCCAGCGCTTCAACAGTGTTCTCCTCAAGATCCCCAAGGTGACGGACGAGGCCATCATCTCCGCGTTCTCCGATGGCGTCCGCAACATCAAGATGAAGGAGGAGCTCGCCATCCACGAGGAGCTATGCACGGCCCTAGAGATGTTCAACATGGCGACCAAGTGCGCAAGGGCTGAGGAAGGGCGCCTCTCCCTCCTCGAGCTTCTAGCCACTGACCCGGAAGACAAGAATGCCAAGGCCAAAGATGTGAAGCGCAAGGGGGCAGTCGTGCTCGCGGCTGAGCTAGAGACGAAGCATGGCCGAGACCACCCCGAGTCATCCAAGAGCATCCGTCCGTTCTGCGCCTTCCACAACATACACAACCACAAATGACTGTCAAGAGCTCAGGGCCATCCGCGACAGGCACTTCGGTCGACGCCCTAAGCACGGCGACCGGGGATACGACCAAGGAGGAGGACGAAGTGGAGGACGTTGGGACGACCGCGACCCCTGCCAGGAGTGGCGCGGCCGACCTCGTGAGGATCACTGGCAGGACCAGCCTCGCAAGGGCGCCTGGAGGGAGCAGCCTCGCGAGGACCATCCTCAGGGCAACACCGGCCTCCCTCCGCTGCCGCCGCCAAGGAGAAACGACGACACCATCAAGACGAGGGGGCTGGGGCTTTTAGGAGCCCCGTGCCATCGCCTGCATCTTGGGTGGTGCTTAGGCCCCAGCCTATGAAAGAGCTAGTGATCGACTAGAGGGGGGGTGAATAGGCAATTTTTATGAAAGTCTTCAAAACATGGAAGTTTCGAAGACAAACGATAGAAATGAACCTATTAACATGTAGCGGAAGGTAGACTACACTAGGCAAGCCATAGTCAAGTATACAATGAAGTGAAAGCACGAAGACTAATAGCAGCTAGGCAGTATGAATCAGGATGGAAGATAGTATGAAGCCAATCAGAACAAACAGTCACACAGTGAAGACAAACAGATAATGCAAGCAGGCAATGACTTCACAAGGACCAACTGTAAATAAAGAGAAGGACATGATAAAACCAGTTGCTTGTTGAAGACAATGATTTGTTGGACCAGTTCCAGTTGCTGTGACAACTGTACGTCTGGTTAGGGAGGCTGAGATTTAACTCAGAAGACTGTGTCTTCACCTTATTCCCCTTGAGCTAAGGACACCCAGTCCTCGCTCAATCACTCTGGTAAGTCTTCAAGGTAGACTTACAAACCTTCACAGACTTCGTTCACCGGCGATCCACAATGACTCTTGGATGCTCAGAACGCGACGCCTAACCAGCTGGAGGATTCACAGTCCTCAAGTGTAACAAGTCTTCAGATCACACAGACACGAAGACTTCAGTGATGCCTAACACTCTTTGGCTCTCGGTGTTTAGGGCTTTGTCCACGCAAGGATTTCTCTCTCAAAGGCTTCGAGGTGGGTTGCTCTCAAATGACAAAAGCCGTGCACTAACTCTGAGCAGCCACCAATTTATGGTGTAGGGGGTGGGCTATTTATAGCCACTAGGCAACCCGACCTGATTTGTCCGAAATAACCCTGGGTCACTAAGGAACTGACACGTGTTCCAATGGTCAGATTTCAAACACACACGATAACTTTACTTGGGCTACAAGTAAAGCTGACTTATCCAGCTCTGGATAAGTTTTGCTCTCATTGTCTTTGCTCAAAGACATAGGATTTTGATTAAGCATCACTTCAGTCACTCTGACTTTGTTCACTAGGACCCCACTTAACAGTACGGTGGTTCCTATGACTCAACAAAGAAGAAAAGGAAACAACAAAACAACTAAGTCTTCGCACTCCATAGTCTTCACGCAATGTCTTCTCTTGTCATAGTCTTCAATCTGAATGTCTTCACATACCACCTTTGTCTTCAATGTCTTCATACATTTTTAGGGGTCATCTCCGGTAGGTAAACTGAATCAATGAGGGACTACTACATGTGTTGTCCTGCGATTCTCACAAACACATTAGTCCCTCAACCAGGTTTGTCGTCAATACTCCAAAACCAACTAGGGGTGGAACTAGATGCACTTACAATCTCCCCGTTTTTGGTGATTGATGAAAAACTGGTTGAAGTTTTCATGGGGATAAAAGTATGTGAAATTGTAAAGGATTTAGGTATTGTCTTCATAAGTAGCAGAAAGGCTCCCCCTGAAGATGTGCATATAAGTATTTTGCTTTTGAATGCAAATGCACATGGCAGGTTGTATTTGCGGAGCTCCTCTTCTACTTATGAAAACAATTCATCATGCATGAAAGGATATAACGAAGATAATGACATGCATAATGAAAAACGGACGTCTGCAAAATGACTTCGTGCGGGATTTATCATCGCACATGCGGAATTTATCATCGCATCACATAGTTGACGAAAAGGTAGCAGACGACCATCAAGTTTAAGTGTTACAACTCAAAAGAACCAAATGTATCAAAAGCGAGAGTTATAAGCACTTGGCAAATGTAGCAAAAGTATAGCAACCACCCATATGGACCCGCTTGAAGACTATCAACTCATATGCTTCTCCCCCTTTCGTCAGTAATGACCAAAAAGGTTTGAAGACATAGAGCTTGCTACTTGTTCCCATGTGGAGTAGGCGATGCAGCAGGGTCGTCGTTGAGGTTTGGTGGTGCAGACGAACTTGGTGCAATGTCGATACGCGCCAAAGTTGGCGGTGGTGAAGTAGCATCATCTTGGTCATCAATGACCCTGGCATTAACTGTTGCAGTTGAGGAAGAATAGTCAGAGTCTTCGAGTGAGGGAGTCCAACGCAAGTGAGCATTCCTAGGAGGAGTTGAGTCAAACTTGAATCTCTCTGTGAAGCCATCGTCTTGAAGATCAGCTTCGGCACTGAGCAACGTCAAACTCTTCCATGACCTCCGACAGGTTTCATGTGTAACAAAGGCATTCTTGGTGGCAAGATTGTGAATGCGATTGACGTCCACCAAGAGGCTTTGCATCTGACACTTAAGCCAGTCATGATGCTTGTCATGTTTCTGATGTAGAGCAATGAGAAGCTCTCGGTCGTTGAGAACACGAGATCGCTTCCGAGGCCTTTGAGCAATGGTGCTCTCAGTGGCTTCAGTTTGGGTGCGAGGGGCACGTGTATTGCCAGCCAAGGGATAAACACGTGAAACGGCCTGAACTCCTTCAATGGGCTGGGTGAAGCTTTGATGATCGACACTGTGAAGATAAATTGGCTCCTTTGCAGGCTCTCGGTAAATGGCTTCGACAGACAGATCAACCTCTGGCAAGAATATAAGGTGATTGCGCGTAGACGGCTGATAGTTGATAGCAGAGTGAAGCTTGATGAGGTGCATTACCCATGGAGCATAGAACTTTAGACCAAAGATATCGGAGCCAAATGCAGCCAATTGTCTGATGAAGAAGTCTTGAGCATTGAAGCTGATGCCATTGAAGATATAGAAAACCAATGTCTTCATTGCTCCTTCAAGCTTCGCTGCAGGAGAATGTCCTTTGGCCGGCCAAAGAGTTCGCCTGATAATATGATAAATAGTGCGGGGCAGATACTCTAGGTCTTCAACAAAGAACTCCTTAGGATAGTTAGCGTCTTGTGGCAGTGGCTTCATCATGCTCAGCATTTGGCTCATATTTGGCTATGGCTTCTGGAAGATGCTTTCCAACACATTCTGGTGTAGCTGACAACCTAGTTCATAATGTTCGCCAGGAGTGGGCAGGGCAGTAAGCTCAATGATGTCTTGGGCTTTAGCTTCATGGTGTACATCGCCTGTCATCCACTCAAGGATCCAAGTCTTTAGATCCCTGTTGTAGCCGCGAATGTGAACGGTAGCGTAGAATTGTAGCAGAAGCTCTTCATTCCAATGTTCTTTGGCAGTCACAATGTCACACCCTAGCTAGTCATGCATTAGAGTGTTGCATCATGTTTACTCTTTCATCAGAAACTTGAAATGGGGATCTGTGAAACCCTCAGAACCATTTTGAAAATGACCCAAATAAAAATTTCTCCAAAAGGATCCAAGAAAATGCTCATGTTGCTCTCTGAAAATATTGGACAGAGATAAAAATCAAACCAATATTTTTAGTGGCTCATGGACATTTATTTTGGGCATTTGGAATTAATGCATAAATATTTGCATTGGAAATATATTAATTATATATATTAATATATGCCCAAATATTATGCCAATTATAAAAGAGCTCTGGAATAATATAAATAGCTCCTGCAAAAATTGGCATAAGTTAAATAAATGATTTAATATATTATTTAAATCAAAACAAATGTCAGAAATTAAAAAACAGAAAAATATATAACAGGAGGAGCTTACCTGGGCTCCTCCACTGTGCGGCCCAGCCAGCTGGCTGGCCCAGCCGGCAGCCGGCCCAGCCCACCTCCCTCCTCTGTCGTCTTCGTCCCGACAGAGGGAGGGGAGTGTGGCCGGCGCGCGCGCGCGCCACCGCGCCACACCACCTGCTCGCTTGCTTGCCTGCCCTCCCCTCCTCGCTCGATGCCCTGGACGACGCCACGCCTCTCCCCCTGCTCTCTCTCACTCTCCCCCGGCTCTCCTCTCCTCTTCCTCGCTCTCTCTCTCACACGGCCGAACACCACACTCGCCGCCGTTCGCCACAGCAGCCGTCTCCGGCCACCCCTCGCTCCCCCGACTAGCTCAGAAGCTCCGCCACGACCCCCTCTTCCTCCCCACCGCTCCACAGCTCCCCGGAAGCCCTGCATCGCCGCCACGTCGCCGTTCCCCTCTTCGGGCTCCGATCATCGTCGCCGTCGAATTCGTCGTCTCCGGCGCGTCCCCGAGCCCGCTTCGACGCCCACTGCAACCGCGGTGAGCCCCCGGATCGTTTCCCCCTTCTCCCCTGGTCCCTTTCGACCTCTAGGCCCTAGCCCCACCTTGGCCGAGAGCTCCACGCCGCCGGCGATGTCGCCGTCGTGGCCACGGTCGCCGTAGCGCCCAACCGAGCACACCATCGTGCTCCACACCTCACGAGGAGCACGTAGCACGCACCAACACCTCTTCTAACGCCCTGCAACGTCGATTCCGACCGCACCCGAACTCCGGCAGCCGCAGCCGAGCTCGCCGCCGTCAACTCCGGCCACCCCGAGCCCAACCACCACCACTAATAGACGCGGCTCAACCTCAGCAACACGTAGATGCCTTCCGCCGTCCATTTGGTTGCCGGAATGGCAAAAAGCACTTTCGCCGCCGTCTCGGACCTCGCCGGCGTCAAGTCGCCGGTGGGGTTTGACTTGTCCGACCTGGGGTTTGACCTCCCAGGGTCACTGACGCGTGGGCCCTGTCGGCCAGGTGATTAGATTAGCGCTAAACTACTGTTAGTCAACCCCCCCTGACACTGACAGTGGGCCCCAGCGCCACTAATCCCTAATTAGGATTAATTTAATCCTGTTTAACCCCCCCTGTCACTGACGTGTGGGCCCCACACGTCAGGTTTGACCTCAGCCAGCCGCAGTTGACCACTGACGTCATGCTGACGTCATGTTGGCGCAATAATTATATTTCTGGATTTAATTTAAATCAGGAAATTCCAGAATATTATTTAAACTTCAAAAATTCATAACTTTTATTCTGTAACTCCAAATTGGACAAATTATATATGAAAAATGATCAGAAAAATCCAATCTACCCATCTGTACTATTTTCATGCATGATCAAACAAGTTAAATTGATGTTTTAAGCAGAACAAGGAAAAGCACTTTTAAAAGGCCATGTTTGAATTTGAAATTTGAATCTTTGATTCAAATTTGTTCAAACCCTTCTGGTTCTAGTTGCATTAGCCCAACACACTCATATTGCCATGTTTCATGCATGCATCATATTGTTGCACATTGTTTGGTGATGCTTGTGTATCGATGTCCTTTGCGACAGGTTCTGTCCCCGAGGAGTACCGTGATTACCCTAACGAAGAACCATATCAGTGCATCGAACCATCAGGCAAGCAACCAACCATTTGATCATATCGATACAATCCCATGTTCTCGCTCCTGCTCTCTTTTACTGCATTAAGACAACGCGATTCAAACTACTGTGTGCTACGGTAGTTGAACCCATTTCCTCTGCATGACCTGTCATTGCCACAGTAACTAGATGAAACCCACTAGCATGTGTAGGAGTTGCTTGAGCCATATGTATGTGTTGTTCCTACCTTGCTATGCCTGCTATGCTTAGAGTCGTGTCAGGTCTGGTTCATCTGGGTGATGGGCTGGAGTGAAATGATTATGTCGGTAATGGGAGTGGTGTGGTGAACGCGATTTGGTAAAGGTATCGATGAAAGGCCATGTAGGAGTACATGGTGGGTTGTTTCTTTGAAGCCGACCTTAAGCACTGAGATCTGTATGTGTGATTTAAGAATCAGCTACTACCATGCACTGGGCCCGAAACCAATGGACCCTCTCGGCTTCTTATTCACCCTAGTTCTCCGTCCAGGAGTTGCAAGTAGTTTCTGGTGTTTGTAGCCTACTGGAGGCCGTGGACAGCGCTGACCGTAGGGGTGGGCTGTGATGCGGTAGGTACGTGGCACGGTGTACCGAATACCCGTTAGGTATCTCGGGAACCCTGTTCACATCGTTCGGGGCCGTATGGGAAACCTCGGCCGGACTCCCTGCGGATGGAACCTGGATAGGCGATAAACCTGGACTGGAGGCTTAGGTGATTAGGTAGGTCGTGGCCGACACCCACGTTGGGCTTCCGCTTGAAGGTTGCCGAGTACATGTCGTGTAAACGACGGTAAGTGGTGAGAGCGTGTATGAAGAAGTACCCCCTGCAGGGTTAACATGATCTATTCGAATAGCCGCGTCCGCGGTAAAGGACTACTTGGTTGCCTATATAGTTCATAGACAAGTAAATGGAAACTGTTAAAAGCCTCAAGATAAGTGTGAGTGCCGAGGATGGCTCTTCCGTAGGAAGACAGAGGTGGACCCTCGGTAGTGTATTGAAGTGGTGAGTAGTGGACTCGTGTGCGCAAAACCATTTTAAGTTGGAGTATCGTAGGATAGCCTAGCCAAGAGTCAAAGCTGGCTTGCTGCAATAACTCCACCAACCCTTCTTGATACTATGCATGTATGTAGGATCTGATGTAAGTCTTGCTGAGTACCTTTGTACTCATGTTGCTATAATCTACATTTTTACAGAAGACGCTGCAACCCCTTCTGATGGGTTCTATGTAGACGTTGACATCAACGAGTAGGCTAAAGACCCAGGTGGTGACCCTGAGCTTGTGAAGGACCACGTAGTATAGCGAGGCTTTCCAAGCCTCTTTTATTTTACTAGTTGTCTGTACTCAGACAAGTTACTTCCGCTGCTGGTTTGTATGACTGTATGACTTGTATGTGGGGTCGTGAGACCCGTACCTTTGTGTATGTTATGTATGGCTCACTGAGCCTTAAATAAAATACTTGTGTCATAGAGTCATGTTGTGATGCTTCGTTGTATTTGCACATATAGAGCATATTGTGTGTATGATTGAAATGCTTGGTATGTGTGGGATCTGACTATCTAGTTGTTTATCTTTGGTAGCCTCTCTTACCGGGAAATGTCTCCTAGTGTTACCGCTGAGCCATGGTAGCTTGCTACTGCTCTGGAACACTTAGGCTGGCCGACATGTGTCCTTCTTCGTTCCTGTGTCTGTCCCTTCGGGGAAATGTCACGATTTGAGTACCGGAGTCCTGTTAGCCCGCTACAGCCCGGTTTACCGGAGTCCTGCTAGCCCAGTGCTACAGCCCGGACCCACTTGCTGATGACCGACACGTTCGAAGCTGGGTCATGGATGCCTGTCCCTGTAAGTCTGTGCCACTTTGGGTTTACGACTAGTCATGTCAGCCCGGGCTCTTTATCATATGGATGCTAGCGACACTATCATATACGTGAGCCAAAAGGCGCAAACGGTCCCGGAAAAAGGTAAGACGACACCCGTGGGGATACCGTGCGTGAGGCCGCAAAGTGATATGAGGTGTTACCAGCTAGATCGATGTGACATCGAGTCGGGGTCCTGACAGCGTTGGCATCAGAGCCGGACTGCCTGTAGGTTCTCCAAGCCAAACTGGTCGATGTTGAGTCTAGAAATTCTTTAGTTATATGTAGGGGAATTGTTTGTGGGTTGGAACGTAAGGCTCTTTTTACTCCTTATACCTTATGACTTTCTGATCTGAGTCAGTCCATTCTTCCACCGGGGGTTAAGGAATTAGGATCTGTTGTCTCTATCAGGATCACGAGTTACTAATCAGTAGTACCTTATAAGTTTGATGGATACAAGCCTAGTTCAGTTCTACTACCACATTATGTTGTTAGAATGGATCCAGAACTTTGATATGATGATGTTGAGTGTGTATGAAATCCTTTGTCAAATGTCTCAAAATCCTTCTTGAGCATTTACAGCTGTCATGCTGCCGAAATTTTGCTAGAAATTCTAATGCCTTTGCATTATGATTGTGCTTTCAGATGGCCACTCGCGACCTTAATCAAGTGGTTCGCCTGACTCGATGCCTAGATGTACCCGGCCATACTGCTAAGTTGGTCAGGGTAATGACTGAGGCTGGATACCGCTGGTATCCTGAGTACACGGTCGAAGAGCAATTCCGAGACTTTAATCAAAGCCAGTATCTCTGCACTGTCAGGATATTTCCATCTTATCCTGGATCCACCGAGCCTCTTCACTGCTCCTATGGACTCGGGGTTACTATTGAGATGGCTGTGCAGGACGCCGCCTACTCTATGATGACCATTATGCGAGTCAGATCTGGTATATTTCGGGACTCTGATTTTCGGTATATGCCAGGATCACTTCCGGGAGCACAAGGGTATCTCCAGGCTATCTATGCTGACCCCACTCAGGAGGATTCACGGACTCGCACCACTGCTGAGATGCTCGAGGATAAGGACCGTGAAAATCGGGCCTTAAGGCTAGAGCTCTTCAACACCCGTGCTGACCACTGGGCCACTTTGACTCGGTTCGCACCGGCGGTGCAAGCTGGATATTCAGATATGCGCGATCTCTATCCTGTGAGATCTGCTCTACCAGACGTGATGGTTTGGCGTGATGTAGGAGGCATCACCCCACCGCGCGGTCCCCGCAGGCCACCGTTTGTTGGTCCAAGGCCTCATCCTAGCCCCTATGGTCCACAAGCTCCGCGAGACCGTCTGTTTCCGGATGATCATGTTGAACTCCCAGGCTATGGAGGTGACTTCTACGAGGACTACTACGGATCGGTCTGAGTTAGTGGTAGTATCACTAGTTCGCACTAGCTGTGTCGTCTATCGTCCCGCGTGACTCGTGGGATATGACCTAGTTTGTACTCCTTCCGGAGGTGTAGAAAAATAATGTATAGGAGCTGGGAATGCCTCCGATGAGATGTAATCCTCTTTTCACCGTAATAGTACTTTGTTTGGTCTTGTACTAAACCCTGTATGGTGTGTATGACGATGGAATAAAAGAAGCAGTTTCTGTATCTACCATGTCATACGGATGATCATCTTGCATTCCGAGTTATTTCTTACATTATAAATCCTATGTCGGAATTTTACCATCCTGACTAAATCATTGTCTTGTTTACCTAGGATGGTCAACACGCGCGCTAACCCTGCTTCTCAAGAGCAGGCCGAAGGCAGTGAAGCCAGGGATGTAAATCTGCCTCATCCTCCTTCACTAGCCGAGGTGATGATGGAAGCTGAGAGAAACAAGCGGGAGACAAACCGTTTGTTGGAGCGTATTGAACAGAATACAGCACACCATCAGAGGGCTAACGTGGTGTCACTCAGTGATTTTATCAAATTGCATCCACCCACGTTCCACCACTCCGTCGAGCCTCTCGACGCTGATGATTGGCTTCGCAGTATCTCTCACAAGCTGCGTTCCGCGCTAGTAGCTGAGGTTGACAAGGTCACCTTTGCTGCATATCATCTTGAAGGCCCCGCCAGTCTATGGTGGGAGAATTATGGGGATATGCGCCCAGCGGGCCATGTCACTACTTGGGCTGAGTTCAGCGAGGCTTTCCGTGAACATCACATTCCGGAGGGTCTCATGGACCGTAAACGTGAAGAATTTTGCAGTTTCACCCAAGGCCGACTTTCTGTGGATGCCTATAGCAGGGAGTTTGGTAATCTCGCACGATATGCAACTGAGGAAGTGTCTACTGACGCCAAGAAGCAAGCAAGGTTCCGTAAGGGCCTTAGTCCTGAGCTTCACCGCGACCTCCGTCTGCATGAGTGCACATCTTTTTCGAAACTTGTCAACAAAGCCATCAGTGCTGAAACTGGTCAGACTGACTATGACGCAACACGCAAGCATGGACGTGATATGGGTTCCTCATCCGGTGCTGGTCCTCAGAAGCGCCGCGTGTGGGTACCCAACACCGCCCTGCCACCCAGGTTCACACCGAGGCCATCTTTCCAGGCGCCTCGCCCTGTTCAACAGTCTGCTCCAGCCAAGCCCTATGGGGGTCCAACCAATAATGCTCCTCCACGTACCAGTTCCGTGACTTGTTTCAAGTGTGGGGAATCTGGTCACTATATGCGTGAATGCCCCCAGACCAACCCCAATCAATCTGCTAAAGCTGTTGGCCGTGGCAAGCCGACAGGGAAAGTGTTTCATGCTAAACCGGTCACCGCTTCACGTGGCCATGTCAACTGTATCTCTGCCGAAGAAGCTCAAGAGGATCCCAACGTCGTTCTCGGTACGCTTCTTGTTAATTGCCACCCGGCATCTGTTCTTTTCGATACAGGAGCCTCTCATTCTTTTATATCTGAAAATTATGCTCGCTTGCATAACATCGCATTCGGTGATATGCCAACCTCTATGGTAATCCAAACTCCGGGATCCAAATGGCAAACTTCTAGAGTGAGCCATGGAAATGAAATCCAAGTCGACAGACTTGTTTTCCTCGCGTCTTTGATAGCCCTTAAATCTTCAGATATTAATATCATTTTGGGTATGGACTGGATGTCGGCTCATCATGCCCAAATCGATTGCTTCTCTAGGACTGTTCAACTCACCCATCCTTCGGGGAAGATAGTCAATGTCTTGACCCGAATAGCCAAGCGACAATTATACTCTCTTAACGCCAGACCTTGAGGACGTTCCGGTAGTCCGTGACTTCCCGGATGTCTTTCCAGAGGAATTGCCAGGTGTTCCACCTGACAGGGATGTTGAGTTCGTAATAGACCTCATTCCAGGAACCGTTCCAATTGCTAGAAGACCCTATAAGATGGCACCCCTAGAACTAGCCGAGCTTAAGAAACAACTCGATGAGTCCTTGAAAAAGGGTTTCATCCGCCCTAGTTCATCTCCGTGGGCTTGCCCCGTCCTATTCGTCAAGAAGAAGGATGGTACGGACCGGATGGTTGTAGATTACCGACCTGTCAATTTGGTCACAATCAAGAACAAATATCCGCTTCCCAGGATCAACGACCTGTACGATCAGCTCGCTGGATCCTCAGTCTTCTCCAAGATGGATTTGAGGTTGGGCTACCATCAAATCAAAATCAGAAACGGGGACATCCCTAAAACGGCCTTTGTTACTCGTTACGGCCAATACGAGTACACCGTCATGTCCTTCGGTTTAACCAACGCTCCAGCCACCTTTTCTCGGTTAATGAACTCAATCTTCATGGAGTATTTGGACAAATTCGTCGTAGTTTATCTCGATGATATACTCATCTACTCCAAGAATGAGGAAGAACATGCCGAACATCTACGGCTAGTGTTGCAGAAACTTCGAGAGCATCGCCTTTATGCCAAATTTTCTAAATGTGAATTCTGGTTGTCAGAAGTGACCTATCTGGGTCATGTAATATCTGGTAAAGGTATTGCTGTTAACCCTGAGCGAGTTCAAGCCGTCCTTAACTGGACTCCACCCGAATCGGTCAAGCAAGTTCGGAGTTTTCTAGGCTTAGCGAGCTATTGCCGTCGCTTTGTCGAAAACTTCTCCAAAGTTGCTAAACCTTTAACCGAACTCCTCAAGAAAGATAAAAAGTTCGAATGGACTCCACAATGTGAGCACAGCTTTCAGGAACTGAAAAGACGCCTGACTTCTGCTCCCGTACTGGTACCGCCAGACTTCTCCAAGGACTTTGTTATCTACTGCGACGCCTCGCGACAAGGACTAGGTTGCATTCTCATGCAAGATCGACACGTAATTGCCTACGCTTCACGGCAATTGCACCCACATGAGGAGAATTATCCTACTCATGATCTAGAGCTTGCAGCCGTAGTCTATGCACTTAAGACCTGGCGACATTACCTCCTCGGTAATCGTTGCAAAATATTCACTGATCACCAAAGTCTGAAGTATATTTTCACCCAACCGGATTTGAATCTCAGGCAGAGACGTTGGGTTGAATTGATCACTGACTTCGACTTAGGAATAACCTACACCCCAGGGAAAGCCAACGTCATGGCTGATGCGCTAAGTCGTAAATCTTATTGCAACAATCTGATGTTACAACAAAGTCAACCGCTTCTCCATGAGGAATTTCGGAAGCTTAACCTTCACATTGTTCCTCAAGGTTTTATCTCCACCTTGGTGGCAAAACCTACCCTTACGGATCAAATTATCAAAGCACAGAAGGTAGATCCGGGAATCTCCCGCATCAAGAGAAACATCCAGAAAGGAATTGCGAATTGCTTCTCCATTAATGATCAAGGGGTCGTATACTTCGGGAATCGACTAGTGGTTCCCAAAGTGCAAAACCTGAGGCGATTGATCCTTAAGGAAGCTCATGAATCTCCTCTCACCATTCATCCCGGTAGTACTAAAATGTATCAGGACTTACGCCAGAGGTTCTGGTGGACTAGGATGAAGAGAGAAATTGCTCAGTATATTGCAAATTGCGACGTCTGTCGTCGTGTAAAAGCAGAGCATCAACGGCCTGCTGGCACCCTTCAACCCTTAGCTATTCCTGAATGGAAATGGGATAAAATTGGTATGGATTTCATTACCGGTTTTCCCAGGACCAAGAGAGGGAATAATGCTATTTTCGTCGTGGTCGATCGTCTTTCCAAAGTAGCCCATTTCCTACCTGTTCGAGAGAGTATAACCGCTAGTCAACTGGCAGACTTATACATCTCCCGAATAGTGTCCCTTCATGGTGTCCCTTTGGAAATTAACTCGGATCGAGGAAGTCTTTTCACCTCTCGATTTTGGGAAAGTTCCAAAATGCTATGGGAACCCGTCTCTTCCTTAGCACCGCTTTCCACCCTCAGTCGAGCGGTTAAGTGGAACGCGTCAACCAAATTCTAGAAGACATGCTTAGAGCCTCCGTTATCTCGTTCGGAATGGACTGGGAGAAGTGCCTTCCATTTGCCGAATTCGCTTACAACAACAGCTATCAATCTAGCTTGGGTAAAGCCCCTTTTGAAGTTCTCTATGGACGACGGTGTCGAACACCCCTTAACTGGTCAGAGACCGGGGAAAGACAATTCTTTGGCCCGGATATGATTCAGGAAGCAGAAGAGCAAGTTCGTATCGTTCGTGAAAAGTTGAAAACAGCCCAATCTCGTCAAAAGAGTCAATATGACCGAAAACATAAGGCTATGACTTTCGAGGTTGACGAGAAGGCTTATCTTCGGGTCACCCCTCTGAAGGGAACCCATCGTTTCGGTATCAAAGGCAAATTGGCTCCTCGTTACATTGGACCTTTTCGCATCCTTGCCAAACGAGGAGAAGTTGCCTACCAGTTGGAACTACCTCCGCACCTCTCCAGAGTTCACGATGTCTTCCACGTTTCTCAACTCAGGC
>NC_041384.1:501318829-501398723 GCF_002162155.2 Triticum dicoccoides
TGCTCGCTTGCATAACATCGCATTCGGTGATATGCCAACCTCTATGGTAATCCAAACTCCGGGATCCAAATGGCAAACTTCTAGAGTAAGCCATGGAAACGAAATCCAAGTCGACAGACTTGTTTTCCTTGCATCTTTGATAGCCCTTAAATCTTCAGATATTAATATCATTCTGGGTATGGACTGGATGTCAGCTCATCATGCCCAAATTGATTGCTTCTCTAGGACTGTTCAACTCACCCATCCTTCGGGGAAGATAGTCAATGTCTTGACCCGAATAGCCAAGCGACAATTATATTCTCTTAACGCCAGCCCTTTGCCAGACCTTGAGGACGTTCCGGTAGTCCGTGACTTCCCGGATGTCTTTCCAGAGGAATTGCCAGGTGTTCCACCTGACAGGGATGTTGAGTTCGTAATAGACCTCATTCCAGGAACCGTTCAGATTGCTAGAAGACCCTATAAGATGGCACCCCTAGAACTAGCCGAGCTTAAGAAACAACTCGATGAGTCCTTGAAAAAGGGTTTCATCCGACCTAGCTCATCTCCGTGGGCTTGCCCCGTCCTATTCGTCAAGAAGAAGGATGGTACGGACCGGATGGTTGTAGATTACCGACCTGTCAATTTGGTCACAATCAAGAACAAATATCCGCTTCCCAGGATCAACGACCTGTACGATCAGCTCGCTGGATCCTCAATCTTCTCCAAGATGGATTTGAGGTTGGGCTACCATCAAATCAAAATCAGAAACGGGGACATTCCTAAAACGGCCTTTGTTACTCGTTACGGCCAATACGAGTACACCGTCATGTCCTTCGGTTTAACCAACGCTTCAGCCACCTTTTCTCGGTTAATGAACTCAATCTTCATGGAGTATCTGGATAAATTCGTCGTGGTTTACCTCGATGATATACTCATCTACTCCAAGAACGAGGAAGAACATGCCGAACATCTCAGGCTAGTGTTGCAGAAACTTCGAGAGCATCGCCTTTATGCCAAATTTTCTAAATGTGAATTCTGGTTGTCAGAAGTGACCTATCTGGGTCATGTAATATCTGGTAAAGGTATTGCTGTTAACCCTGAGCGAGTTCAAGCCGTCCTTAACTGGACTCCACCTGAATCGGTCAAGCAAGTTCGGAGTTTTCTAGGCTTAGCGAGCTATTGTCGTCGCTTTGTCGAGAACTTCTCCAAAGTTGCCAAACCTCTAACCGAACTCCTCAAGAAAGATAAGAAGTTCGAATGGACTCCACAATGTGAGCACAGCTTTCAGGAACTGAAAAGACGCCTGACTTCTGCTCCCGTACTGGTACCGCCAGACTTCTCCAAGGACTTTGTTATCTACTGCGACGCCTCGCGACAAGGACTAGGTTGCATTCTCATGCAAGGTCGACACGTAATTGCCTACGCTTCACGGCAATTGCACCCACATGAGGAGAATTATCCTACTCATGATCTAGAGCTTGCAGCCGTAGTCTATGCACTTAAGACCTGGCGACATTACCTCCTCGGTAATCGTTGCGAAATATTCACTGATCACCAAAGTCTGAAGTATATTTTCACCCAACCGGATTTGAATCTCAGGCAGAGACGTTGGGTTGAATTGATCACCGACTTCGACTTAGGAATAACCTACACCCCAGGGAAAGCCAACGTCATGGCTGATGCGCTAAGTCGTAAATCTTATTGCAACAATCTGATGTTACAACAAAGTCAACCGCTTCTCCATGAGGAATTTCGGAAGCTTAACCTTCACATTGTTCCTCAAGGTTTTATCTCCACCTTGGTGGCAAAACCTACCCTTACGGATCAAATTATCAAAGCACAGAAGGTAGATCCGGGAATCTCCCGCATCAAGAGAAACATCCAGAAAGGAATTGCGAATTGCTTCTCCATTAATGATCAAGGGGTCGTATACTTCGGGAATCGACTAGTGGTTCCCAAAGTGCGAAACCTGAGGCGATTGATCCTTAAGGAAGCTCATGAATCTCCTCTCACCATTCATCCCGGTAGTACTAAAATGTATCAGGACCTACGCCAGAGGTTCTGGTGGACTAGGATGAAGAGAGAAATTGCTTAGTATATTGCAAATTGCGACGTCTGTCGTCGTGTAAAAGCAGAGCATCAACAGCCTGCTGGCACCCTTCAACCCTTAGCTATTCCTGAATGGAAATGGGATAAAATTGGTATGGATTTCATTACCGGTTTTCCCAGGACCAAGAGAGGGAATAATGCTATCTTCGTCGTGGTCGATCGTCTTTCCAAAGTAGCCCATTTCCTACCTGTTCGAGAGAGTATAACCGCTAGTCAACTGGCAGACTTATACATCTCCCGAATAGTGTCCCTCCATGGTGTTCCTTTGGAAATTAACTCGGATCGAGGAAGTCTTTTCACCTCTCGATTTTGGGAAAGTTTCCAAAATGCTATGGGAACCCGTCTCTCCTTTAGCACCGTTTTCCACCCTCAGTCGAGCGGTCAAGTGGAACGCGTCAACCAAATTCTAGAAGACATGCTTCGAGCCTCCGTTATCTCGTTCGGAATGGACTGGGAGAAGTGCCTTCCATTTGCCGAATTCGCTTACAACAATAGCTATCAATCTAGCTTGGGTAAAGCCCCTTTTGAAGTTCTCTATGGACGACGGTGTCGAACACCCCTTAACTGGTCAGAGACCGGGGAAAGACAATTCTTTGGCCCGGATATGATTCAGGAAGCAGAAGAGCAAGTTCGTATCGTTCGTGAAAAGTTGAAAACAGCCCAATCTCGTCAAAAGATCAATATGACCGAAAACATAAGGCTATGACTTTCGAGGTTGACGAGAAGGCTTATCTTCGGGTCACCCCTCTGAAGGGAACCCATCGTTTCGGTATCAAAGGCAAATTGGCTCCTCGTTACATTGGACATTTTCGCATCCTTGCCAAACGAGGAGAAGTTGCCTACCAGTTGGAACTACCTCCGCACCTCTCCAGAGTTCACGATGTCTTCCACGTTTCTCAACTCAGGCGTTGCTTCTCGGATCCTATCCGTGAAGTGGACCACGAAACGCTTGATCTTCAAGATGATCTTACATATCGAGAGTACCCCATTCGTATCCTCGATCAAGCCGAACGTACCACCCGGCGTCATAATATCAAATTTCTCAAAGTTCAATGGTCGCACCATTCTGAGGATGAAGCAACCTGGGAAAGGGAGGATCGTCTTCGACTCGAGTATCCCGCCTTCTTCCCGGAGGAACCCAAATCTCGGGACGAGATTCTTTTGAGTGGGGGTGAGTTGTCACACCCTAGCTAGTCATGCATTAGAGTGTTGCATCATGTTTACTCTTTCATCAGAAACTTGAAATGGGGATCTGGGAAACCCTCAGAACCATTTTGAAAATGACCCAAATAAAATTTCTCCAAAAGGGTCCAAGAAAATGCTCATGTTGCTCTCTGAAAATATTGGACAGAGATAAAAATCAAACCAATATTTTTAGTGGCTCATGGACATTTATTTTGGGCATTTGGAATTAATGCATAAATATTTGCATTGGAAATATATTAATTATATATATTAATATATGCCCAAATATTATGCCAATTATAAAAGAGCTCTGGAATAATATAAATAGCTCCTGCAAAAATTGGCATAAGTTAAATAAATGATTTAATATATTATTTAAATCAAAACAAATGTCAGAAATTAAAAAACAGAAAAATATATAACAGGAGGAGCTTACCTGGGCTCCTCCACTGTGCGGCCCAGCCAGCTGGCTGGCCCAGCCGGCAGCCGGCCCAGCCCACCTCCCTCCTCTGTCGTCTTCGTCCCGACAGAGGGAGGGGAGTGTGGCCGGCGCGCGCGCGCGCCACCGTGCCACGCCACCTGCTCGCCTGCTTGCCTGCCCTCCCCTCCTCGCTCGATGCCCTGGACGACGCCACGCCTCTCCCCCTGCTCTCTCTCACTCTCCCCCGGCTCTCCTCTCCTCTCCCTCGCTCTCTCTCTCACACGGCCGAACACCACCGTCGCCGCCGTTCGCCACAGCAGCCGTCTCCGGCCACCCCTCGCTCCCCCGACTAGCTCAGAAGCTCCGCCACGACCCCCTCTTCCTCCCCACCGCTCCACAGCTCCCCGGAAGCCCTGCATCGCCGCCACGTCGCCGTTCCCCTCTTCGGGCTCCGATCATCGTCGCCGTCGAATTCGTCGTCTCCGGCGCGTCCCCGAGCCCGCTTCGACGCCCACTGCAACCGCGGTGAGCCCCCGGATCGTTTCCCCCTTCTCCCCTGGTCCCTTTCGACCTCTAGGCCCTAGCCCCACCTTGGCCGAGAGCTCCACGCCGCCGGCGATGTCGCCGTCGTGGCCACGGTCGCCGTAGCGCCCAACCGAGCACACCATCGTGCTCCACACCTCACCAGGAGCACGTAGCACGCACCAACACCTCTTCTAACGCCCTGCAACGTCGATTCCGACCGCACCCGAACTCCGGCAGCCGCAGCCGAGCTCGCCGCCGTCAACTCCGGCCACCCCGAGCCCAACCACCACCACTAATAGACGCGGCTCAACCTCAGCAACACGTAGATGCCTTCCGCCGTCCATTTGGTTGCCGGAATGGCAAAAAGCACTTTCGCCGCCGTCTCGGACCTCGCCGGCGTCAAGTCGCCGGTGGGGTTTGACTTGTCCGACCTGGGGTTTGACCTCCCAGGGTCACTGACGCGTGGGCCCTGTCGGCCAGGTGATTAGATTAGCGCTAAACTACTGTTAGTCAACCCCCCCTGACACTGACAGTGGGCCCCAGCGCCACTAATCCCTAATTAGGATTAATTTAATCCTGTTTAACCCCCCCTGTCACTGACGTGTGGGCCCCACACGTCAGGTTTGACCTCAGCCAGCCGCAGTTGACCACTGACGTCATGCTGACGTCATGTTGGCGCAATAATTATATTTCTGGATTTAATTTAAATCAGGAAATTCCAGAATATTATTTAAACTTCAAAAATTCATAACTTTTATTCTGTAACTCCAAATTGGACAAATTATATATGAAAAATGATCAGAAAAATCCAATCTACCCATCTGTACTATTTTCATGCATGATCAAACAAGTTAAATTGATGTTTTAAGCAGAACAAGGAAAAGCACTTTTAAAAGGCCATGTTTGAATTTGAAATTTGAATCTTTGATTCAAATTTGTTCAAACCCTTCTGGTTCTAGTTGCATTAGCCCAACACACTCATATTGCCATGTTTCATGCATGCATCATATTGTTGCACATTGTTTGGTGATGCTTGTGTATCGATGTCCTTTGCGACAGGTTCTGTCCCCGAGGAGTACCGTGATTACCCTAACGAAGAACCATATCAGTGCATCGAACCATCAGGCAAGCAACCAACCATTTGATCATATCGATACAATCCCATGTTCTCGCTCCTGCTCTCTTTTACTGCATTAAGACAACGCGATTCAAACTACTGTGTGCTACGGTAGTTGAACCCATTTCCTCTGCATGACCTGTCATTGCCACAGTAACTAGATGAAACCCACTAGCATGTGTAGGAGTTGCTTGAGCCATATGTATGTGTTGTTCCTACCTTGCTATGCCTGCTATGCTTAGAGTCGTGTCAGGTCTGGTTCATCTGGGTGATGGGCTGGAGTGAAATGATTATGTCGGTAATGGGAGTGGTGTGGTGAACGCGATTTGGTAAAGGTATCGATGAAAGGCCATGTAGGAGTACATGGTGGGTTGTTTCTTTGAAGCCGACCTTAAGCACTGAGATCTGTATGTGTGATTTAAGAATCAGCTACTACCATGCACTGGGCCCGAAACCAATGGACCCTCTCGGCTTCTTATTCACCCTAGTTCTCCGTCCAGGAGTTGCAAGTAGTTTCTGGTGTTTGTAGCCTACTGGAGGCCGTGGACAGCGCTGACCGTAGGGGTGGGCTGTGATGCGGTAGGTACGTGGCACGGTGTACCGAATACCCGTTAGGTATCTCGGGAACCCTGTTCACATCGTTCGGGGCCGTATGGGAAACCTCGGCCGGACTCCCTGCGGATGGAACCTGGATAGGCGATAAACCTGGACTGGAGGCTTAGGTGATTAGGTAGGTCGTGGCCGACACCCACGTTGGGCTTCCGCTTGAAGGTTGCCGAGTACATGTCGTGTAAACGACGGTAAGTGGTGAGAGCGTGTATGAAGAAGTACCCCCTACAGGGTTAACATGATCTATTCGAATAGCCGCGTCCGCGGTAAAGGACTACTTGGTTGCCTATACAGTTCATAGACAAGTAAATGGAAACTGTTAAAAGCCTCAAGATAAGTGTGAGTGCCGAGGATGGCTCTTCCGTAGGAAGACGGAGGTGGACCCTCGGTAGTGTATTGAAGTGGTGAGTAGTGGACTCGTGTGCGCAAAACCATTTTAAGTTGGAGTATCGTAGGATAGCCTAGCCAAGAGTCAAAGCTGGCTTGCTGCAATAACTCCACCAACCCTTCTTGATACTATGCATGTATGTAGGATCTGATGTAAGTCTTGCTGAGTACCTTTGTACTCATGTTGCTATAATCTACATTTTTACAGAAGACGCTGCAACCCCTTCTGATGGGTTCTATGTAGACGTTGACATCAACGAGTAGGCTAAAGACCCAGGTGGTGACCCTGAGCTTGTGAAGGACCACGTAGTATAGCGAGGCTTTCCAAGCCTCTTTTATTTTACTAGTTGTCTGTACTCAGACAAGTTACTTCTGCTGCTGGTTTGTATGACTGTATGACTTGTATGTGGGGTCGTGAGACCCGTACCTTTGTGTATGTTATGTATGGCTCACTGAGCCTTAAATAAAATACTTGTGTCATAGAGTCATGTTGTGATGCTTCGTTGTATTTGCACATATCGAGCATATTGTGTGTATGATTGAAATGCTTGGTATGTGTGGGATCTGACTATCTAGTTGTTTATCTTTGGTAGCCTCTCTTACCGGGAAATGTCTCCTAATGTTACCGCTGAGCCATGGTAGCTTGCTACTGCTCTGGAACACTTAGGCTGGCCGGCATGTGTCCTTCTTCGTTCCTGTGTCTGTCCCTTCGGGGAAATGTCACGCTTTGAGTACCGGAGTCCTGTTAGCCCGCTACAGCCCGGTTTACCGGAGTCCTGCTAGCCCAGTGCTACAGCCCGGACCCACTTGCTGATGACCGACACATTCGAAGCTGGGTCATGGATGCCTGTCCCTGTAAGTCTGTGCCACTTTGGGTTTACGACTAGTCATGTCAGCCCGGGCTCTTTATCATATGGATGCTAGCGACACTATCATATACGTGAGCCAAAAGGCGCAAACGGTCCCGGAAAAAGGTAAGACGACACCCGTGGGGATACCGTGCGTGAGGCCGCAAAGTGATATGAGGTGTTACCAGCTAGATCGATGTGACATCGAGTCGGGGTCCTGACACACAAACTGTAGAAGGCCAGCATCTCTGAAGCAGTCAAGGGCTTCTTCTGGGCGGGGCAGGCCAGCCATGGCTTCACTGTCTAGACGCATATGAGGGAAAATGCGCCCCTGATTGTATAAGATGCAGGAATAGTAGTTGCGCTACTGTTAACTCCAGAATCAATCTGAGGAGATTCTTGGCCTTGTGTAGGGGTTCTTGGCACTGTCAAAGAATGTGTTGTGTGCCTTGAAGCCATTCAGATTGAATGATCCTGGTGAAGTTGCAGTACCTGGAAACCTTGGCAGCCTTGGCTTTGGTTTCTGGACCTGAGGCCTGTGCTCCACATGATAGTTGATACGTCTCCAACGTATCTATAATTTTTTATTGTTCCATGCTATTATATTATCAACTTTGGATGTGTATGGGCTTTATTATACACTTTTATATTATTTTTGGGACTAACCTACTAACCTAAAGCCCAGTGCCAGTTTTTTCTGTTTTTTCCTTGTTTTAGAGTATCGCGGAAAAGGAAAATCAAACGGAGTCCAATTGACCTGAAACTTCACGGAACTTATTTTTTGAAGGAAAGCAACCCGGGAGACTTGGAGTCCACGTAAGAAGCAATGAGGAAGCCAGGAGGCAGGGGCACGCCCACCCCCCTGGGCGCGCCCTCCACCCTCATGGGCCCCTTGTGGCCCCCCTGACATACTTCTTCTGCCTGTATATATCTCCATATACCCTAAAACGACCGGGGAGCACAATAGATCGGGAGTTCCGCCGCCAGAAGCCTCCGTAGCCACCGAAAACCAATCTAGACCCGTTCCGGCACCCTGCCGGAGAGGGCAATCCCTCTCCACTGGCCATCTTCATCATCCCGGTGCTCTCCATGACGAGGAGGGAGTAGTTCTCCCTCGGGGCTGAGGGTATGTACCAGTAGCTATGTGTTTGATCTCTCTCTCTCTCTCTCTCTCTCTCATGTTCTTGAGGTGGTACGATCTTGATGTATCGCAAGCTTTGCTATTATAGTTGGATCTTATGATGTTTTCTCCCCCCCCCCTCTACTCTCTTGTAATGGATTGAGTTTCCCCTTCGAAGTTATCTTATCGGATTGAGTCTTTAAAGATTTGAGAACACTTGATGTATGTCTTGTCGTGCGTATCTGTGGTGACAATGGGATATCACGTGATTCACTTGATGTATGTTTTGGTGATCAACTTGTGGGTTCCGCCCATGAACCTATGCATAGGGGTTGGCACACGTTTTCGTCGTGATTCTCCGGTAGAAACTTTGGGGCACTCTTTGAGGTTCTATGTGTTGGTTGAATAGATGAGTCTGAGATTGTGTGACGCATATTGTATAATCATACCCACGGATACTTGAGGTGACATTGGAGTATCTAGGTGACATTAGGGTTTTGGTTGATTTGTGTCTTAAGGTGTTATTCTAGCATGAACTCTAGGGTTGTTTGTGACACTTATAGGAATAGCCCAACGGATTGATTGGAAAGAATAACTTTGAGGTGGTTTCGTACCCTACCATAATCTCTTCGTTTATTCTCCGCTATTAGTGACTTTGGATTGACTCTTTATTGCATGTTGAGGGATAGTTATATGATCCAATTATGTTATTATTGTTGAGAGGACTTTCACCAGTGAAAGTATGAACCCTAGGCCTTGTTTCAACACATTGCAATACTGTTTACGCTCAATTTTATCATTCGTTACCTTGCTGTTTTTATATTTTCAGATTACAAAAACTATTATCTACTACCATATACCATTTGTATCACCATCTCTTCGCCGAACTAGTGCACCTATACAATTTACCATTGTATTGGGTGTGTTGGGGACACAAGACTCTTTGTTATTTGGTTGCAGGGTTGCTTGAGAGAGACCATCTTCATCCTACGCCTCCTACAGATTGATAAACCTTAGGTCATCCATATGAGGGAAATTTGCTATTGTCCTACAAACCTCTACACTTGGAGGCCCAACAACGTCTACAAGAAGAAGGTTGTGTAGTAGACATCAATAGTCAAATTGCGGACCGACAGCAGTTGGAGGAACCAGAATGGGCCAGCAGACGGTGGTAAGTTGGCCTTGATAGAATGCTTGCTAAAGGGTGTGTGGCCGTGGAGGCGGTACAGGAGTAGCATTGGCAGGTGCAATCACTTCTGGCACCACATTAACTTCAGGCGCCACAGTAGCTTCAGGCGTCACACTAGCCTCGGCCATGACAACGTCATTGGCTTCAGTGTTGGTGTTAGTGGCCGCCTCAGAGTTTTCAACCTCCACTCGAGTAGCTGGAGGGTCGGACACATTCTCCTCGAGAACAACTTCAGGGTTGGTTGGGGGTGTAGCAACACGTTCTTCTTCATGTCTTGGCTCTTCTGTTCATCAGCTGATGCAGCCGGAATATCTTCAGCCGCTTTGGCTTCAGACTCGGGGATGTTCGCAGTAGGAGAGACTTCAGGAAAGACTTGGCGTGAAACGGATTGGCGCTCTTCTCCTTCTGAAACACTTGACAAAGTGACCCGTGGCCTTGGTCCTTTGCGAAGCCTGCGGAACGCTGGCGACGCTTGTGAAGATGGAGTTGGTTGGGCCACAAAGTCATTGTCTTCAAGCATGGAAGTGGTGACTTGAGGTGGGGGGTACTTGGTGATTCTTCTTGACGGGGGGAGTCTTTTGGGTGATCAACCCATGAGTCATCCTATGCAATTGGCGTTACTGGACGACCAAGGCTGATGAGTTCGCTGTTCGTGAGAACAGGCGATGATACCAAATTGTGTTCGATCTGAGGAAGGACTTCATCATCTTCAACATTGTCTTGATGACCAATGTCTTCAGCTATGGTGGGGCCAACAGTTGGAATGTCCTCAACTTCTGGAGCCTCTGTGGAAGCAGGCTCATGAACTATCAACTGGCGCTCACGATGTTTAGACGCAAGACAAACCACTGAGATTGGCTCGACAACAAGGGGCTCTGTGGGAGCAGCCCGATCTTTCTTCTTGGTCGGTGGAGCATCGTCAGTGGTGGCCTTGGTCTTGTGCATTCGGGCTTCGGCTTCAGCTGCCCTTGTTTTCTTGAGCTCTGAAGCCACTATGGGGACCTTAGGCTTCGAGCCTGTCATACTGGCCGGGAAGACAATGCGAGGTTCTTCCTACCTTGATGCTTCAGGTTGGGCCATAGCAGGCTTCTTCTTCTTATTGGCAGCCATTTTGGGGTCGATGCCAGGTCGCCCCAGAGCCTTGCACTTTTCAACTTCATTGTAGCCTTGAACACATTTGGAAGCCAGGTGTTTCATGCGCTCTCGAGAACCTTTAGCTTCTTCACGTTTCTTGTGGAACACCTCCTTAAGCTCATGCAGCATGACCTTGATGTTTTGGACATCTTCCACGTTGAGCTTGGCCATGTGCTTCTTGAACTGAGCCTTTTCATAATCAATCTTCTGCTTCAGCTCAACAATTTTCTGTGTAAGAGCCAACTCAGGAGCAATGGCTCCATGGAAAGAGACGCTAAGGCCAATTGGGAGCTTAAGATCATCAAACTGATGTCTGGGCTGTCAAACCACTCATCAATGAACTTGTACAGGATCTCCACATCAAAGAGGGGAAGATCATTGAAGATTTCCGCCTCTTGCTTGCTCTTTATAAGCAGCTCAAGAGCATCATCGCCAAGATCGTCATCACTAGACAGATCAATGGCTTCGTTCTCGTTCCTCAGAATGGCAGCAGGGGTCAATGCTTGACTAGTTGGTTGCATGGGCTTGTTAATCTTGTCAGACTTGGAGATGCAAGAGAGATCTTCAGACTGCACACTGGCTTTAGGAGGTGCAGTGGCCAGAGGCTTTGCCCGCGAGACCTTTGGTGCGGAGGAGGGCTTTGAAGCCTTTGGTTTCTTTTGCTTCACACGCTTCGGTGGTGCAGGCGCTTCGTCAGAATCAACGTCATCTGCAGAGTGATCCACGGTTGCCCCTTGAACCCGAATGTGAGTGATGAGACCTTCAAGGTTGTAGAAGGGCCCAACAATATTGGGTTCAACATCGCGTGTGCCGTCGGCATGAGGAGCAGAGGGACCGGGGTTGAAGTCTAACCCTAGTGACTTCTTTTTCTCTTTGGCAGAAGTTTTGGCAAACTGGAAGTTGCGCTTAAAGAGATTGTCTTCACGACACCATAACAGAGAGGATGGGTCGGCATTAGCAGGCTGAGGTCCACGGATCATTCAGGGGTAGAAGCCTTGAGAAATAGCTTCAGACTTCGACTTGGGCTGAAGACCTTTGTATATAATATCTCCCCAGGGGCCCTTGATGGCATTCTTTTCAGCATATTCGTCAGTGACAAATTTTTACTTGAACCATTCCTCTGCCCAATGTCTTCGAATCCATTGGATTCGGTTCTTGCGTTCTCCATAGGTCTCTTCTGGATCTGACTTGTATAGCTCATAGAGATCCGGTGGCAGGTCCTTAGCAGTGTTTTCACGGTGCTGTCTGCCACCCTTCCTGACTAATTTTTCTGTCGCCATGAAGTTCAGACTAAATGGCTTCAGAACTTGCAAAGGCTTCCTTCGGCTGGTCAGATAGGAATTAGCTTCGGGAGAATTGATGTGATGCTGTAAGAACTCTGCAAATGAATGCAGACTATGAGAACCAAGGGATTCTCCCACGGAAATGTACCTGTGACAGCATTAGAGATGCGAGGGAAGGGGAAGAGGTCATATGCATTCTCAGAAGATTTTGAAGATAAATCAGTTTAGAAGACATTTACCTCATAGTGCGAAGACATTCACTCATATGTAGAGAGTTGGTTCCAGATTTGTACGAATCCACGAATAAGTACAAGTGAGGAATCTAACTACTTTGTGAAGCATAAGTGAACATACTTGGCATGTTATGAGATTCAGAAAAGGATAGATTCAATTTGTTGGGATAGAAACCACTTGTGGTTGAAAAAGATGAATCTATCAGATCAAAAAGGACTGTAAAAAGAGTTTTTACTTGCCACTCGAGGAACTGCTAGACGGAGTAGGAGATGAGGCCGAGCAGTTCGATCTTCCGTGCCCTAACATGGCAATGGAGGACACCTACAGCGACGGCGGAGAAGACGATGTACGCGGCTGGCGTGAGGACAGCGTCGGTGAGGTCACGGCAGCTAAGCGCTTCGTCGCCGGTGTCGTCGAGGGCTAGAGGTGGCGCTAGTGTTTGTGCGAGAAGGAGAAGTGGAAGAAGAGATAATGACTGGGGAATGGCGTGTATTTATAAGGACAGGGACGGCGCAACGTTATTACGCAGGTGCCCCTGGCGGTTCACATCTGAAGGACACGTGGTGAACATGCAACACATTGGAGGTTGTTCCATGTTCCCACGCACGCCTGGATTGTCGGGTGGTCGTTCCAGCTTCTCCGGGTTTCAGGCAAAAGGATAGAGCATTTAAATCAGATTTAATGTTTGTCTCTATGCCTTCTGCTGACAAGGACGTAGAGAAGACATTCGACAGTTTCAATAGAATGCATATGATTTGGATAGATAGATTTGAGATGGGAGCATAGAAAGGTTAGGGTCCGATCACATTCACTTAGTTCAAAAGATTCAAAATGAGAAGACATAGCTATAAGTGAATGTTGTAGAGGATAGAACACTAATATATGAATATATCCGAATAAGACCAAATCAATATAGTGAAGATAAACATGAGGACATGTAGAAATTTGAAGACAAACCAAATGTGAAGATACAGAAAATGTGACACCAACAAAAAACACTCCAAACAAAAGTTTGGTGGTGGCTTACCCACCGTATAGGAAGTATTAGACCCAGACACGGCGCACAATTATCGTGGTGCTCCGAAGTCAAATTTTGCGTTAATGTATTCACACTCAGAGTGTAAGTCTTCATTAATTGAAGATATATGTTACTTCGTGTGTTGCACATCTAAGTCATCAATCATGCATAAGTGTTAGGATGTGTGCATGATCACAGGACATTTGAGGATTCTAGGATATTTAGCTCACACCGCAACTTGCAAAACCTTTTCTCATCCAAGGGCTTTGTGAAGATATCTGCCAGTTGCTCTTCGGTGTTGACGTGAATGATATCAATATCTTCCTTCATGACATGATCTCTGAGAAAGTGATGATGGATCTGAATGTGCTTTGTCTTCGAGTGCTGAGGGTTGTTGGCAATCTTGATGGCGCTTTCATTGTCGCAGTAGAGTGGCACTTGCTTCAGATGAATGCCATAGTCTTTGAGTGTTTGCTTCATCCATAGAAGCTGAGCGCAGCAAGATCCAGCAGCAATGTATTCAGATTCATCAGTGGAGAGAGATACACAGTTCTGCTTCTTTGAAGACCAACACACAAGTGATCGTCCCAGAAAGTGACATGTGCCTGATGTAGCCTTGCGATCCACCTTGTCACCAGCATAATCAGCATCCGAGAATCCGACTAGATCAAACTCTGAGCCCTTTGGATACCATAATCCTAGTGTTGGGGTGTAAGCCAAATATCGAAGAATTCACTTCACAGCTAAGTGATGCAATTCCTTTGGTGCCGCTTGGAATCGGGCACACATGCAAACACTAAGCATGATATCTGGCCTAGATGCACATAAATAAATCAAAGAACCAATCATGGAGCGGTATACCTTTTGATCGAACTCTTTACCATTGGCGTCAGGACCCAGATGACTTTTGGTTGGCATTGGCGTCGTATAACCTTTGCAGTCTTGCATTCCAAACTTCTACAGGCAATCTTTCAGGTATTTCTCTTGAGATATGAAGATGTCGTTGCGTTGCTGCCGTATTTGAAGACCAAGGAAGAACTTCAGCTCACCCATCATGGACATCTGATGTTGCTCTTGCATCATGTGTCCAAACTCATCACTGTATTTCTAATTAGTGCAGCCGAAGATAATGTCATCCACATATATTTGGCACTCAAACAGTTCACCATCATATGTCTTCGTGAAGAGTGTGGGATCCAGGGGACCAGGTTTGAAGCCTTTGCTCTTCAGGAAGTCTTTGAGTGTGTCATACCAAGCACGAGGGGCTTGTTTGAGGCCATACAGTGCCTTGTTGAGCTTGTAGACCATGTCAGGATGTTTTGGATCTTCAAAACTAGGCGGTTGTGCAACATACACTTCTTCTTCAATCTTGCCATTGAGAAATGCACTCTTCACATCCATTTGATACAGGAGGATGTTATGATGATTTGCATAGGCTAGCTGTATGTGTATAGCTTCAAGCCTAGCCACAGGAGCAAATGTTTCATCGAAGTCAATTCCTTCAACTTGAGTTTATCCTTGAGCAACGAGACGAGCCTTGTTTCTGACAACTTGACCATGCTCATCTTGCTTGTTGTGATATATCCATTTAGTGCCTATGATATTGTGTTTACGAGGATCAGGATGCTTGACCAGTTCCCATACATTATTCAACTCGAACTGTTGAAGCTCTTCTTGCATAGCTTCAATCCATTCAGGTTCCATGAAGGCTACATCAACTTTCTTGGGTTCTGATGTTGAGACGAATGCAAAGTTCCCACAGAAATTTGCTAGTTGTGTTGCCCTTGAACGAGTGAGTGGACCAGGTGCATTGATGCTATCAATTATCTTCTCAATCTGTACTTCATTTGCACCACGAGGATGAACTGGACGAAGATTTTGCTCTTGCTGATCATTGTCATCGTTTGAAGGATTGTCTTCAGGCTGATTAGGTGCAGAAATGATAAGTTTCTCTTCAGGCTGTACTTCAGACGGTATGATTTCTGCAGTTCCCGTAAGCTTGATGGATTCACTGGGTGGAATTTCATCTAGCACATTTGGCAGGTGCTCTCTTTGCGAGCCGTTAGTCTCATCGAACCGCACATCCACAGTTTCAACCACTTTATAGTGAAAGAGGTTGAAGACTCTGTAGGAGTGCAAATCCTTTCCGTAACCAAGCATAAAACCTTCATGTGCTTTCGGTGCAAATTTTGAAGTGTGATGTGGATCCTTGATCCAGCACCTAGCACCAAATACTCTGAAGTAACTGACATTTGGCTTCTTACCAGTGAGGAGTTCATAGGATGTTTTCTTCAGAAGCTTGTGAAGATAAACACGGTTGATGACATGGCATGCAGTATCAATAGCTTCATGCCAGAACTTTCTTGGTGTCTTGTATTCATCGAGCATCATCCGAGCCATCTCAATGAGTGTTCTGTTCTTGTGTTCCACGATGCCATTCTGCTGCGGCATGTACGAAGCTGAGAACTCATGAGTGATGCCCATTGTATCAAGATAAGTGTCGAGGCCGGTGTTCTTAAATTCAGTGACATTGTCACTTCTGATGTGCTTGATCTTGACGCCATAGTTGTTCATGGCTCGATTGGCGAAGCGTCTGAAGACATCCTGCACTTCGGTCTTGTAGAGGATTATATGTACCCATGTATATCTTGAATAATCATCAACAATGACGAAGCCATGGAGACAAGCAGTAGTAGTAAGGGTAGAGTAGTGAGTAGGGCTGAAGAGGTCCATGTGTAGCAGTTCGAAGGGTTGAGTCGTTGTCATGATTGTCTTCGAGGGATGCTTGGCCCTCGTCATCTTTCCAGCTTCGCAGGCACCGCATAAGTGATCCTTCTTGAACTTTACGCCCTCGATGCCTATGACGTGCTTCTTCTTTGCAAGAGTATGCAAGTTCCTCATGCCAGCATGCCCTAGCCTCCGATGCCAGAGCCAACACTCTGAAGCTTTTGCGAGAAGACATACAGCAAGGTGTGGTCCTGCTGAGAAATCTACCATGTACAAATCATCTTCCTGATACCCTTCAAAGACTAGAGACTTGTCAGATTCCATTAGAACAAGGCAACGATATTTTCCAAATATCACAATCATGTTCAAATCGCAAAGCATTGAGACAGACATTAAGTTGAAACCAAGGGATTCAACAGGCATCACTTTATCCATGTGCTGATCCTTTGAGATTGCAACTCTACCTAGACCCAATACCTTGCTTTTACCAGTATCAGCAAATGTGATGTGACTTTTGTCAGATGGACGTAAGGTTGAGTCCATGAGAAGACTTCGTTCGCCAGTCATGTGATTAGTACATCCACTATCAATAATCCATTATGAAGCAACTGGTGTCATACCCTACAGTGCAGTTAGGGGGATAGGCTTCACGAAGAGCATTGTGAAGCATAAACATTTGACGAGCGAGTGGATTATGAAAGCTTAGATCGAGGTTAGGACTGATAGGACAAATAGCAAGCGACTCGGGAACAAAATACATAATAGGACCATTTGGGCATTTGATCTTGCGCCCTACAGGATGTTTTAGGTCCCCAGCAATAGCTTCAGACGCATTTGATTTTCGGCTGGAGACCTTTCCCTGCAAAAGAGAGTTAAGATTTCTTAGCCACCCACATCTTTAAGGGTGGCTTCGAAGCAATGAGTCTAAGTGCAACATCTGAGAACTTTGGCTTTGAAGCCCTGGCAAATAGTTTTGCAGGAGGTGAATAATACTCATAGGAATAAGCAGAGTAGTTCTTGGTCTTATGAACATGGCGGTTCGATGAAACACGCTCATATTCATAGGCCTGGGTATGATTTCCCTGCAAAACATTTGTGTTAGTGCGACTCGGGTGAGTCCTCTGTCTGTATGAAGCCTTTGGACTATATGAAGCCTGTGGTCTGGGGTTTGTCTTCTTCCCTTGTGGTGTCATGACGACATTCACAGGAAGATTCTCCAGACACCTTTTGGGCACCTAGACTTTCTTCATAGGTGGCCCATTCCTGCAGTTAGTACCAATATACCTGGCAAACACTTCACTATTCTGATTCTTAAATAGTTTTTAGTTTGCATCAAAGGATTCATCAATGACAATAGGATTAGCACAAGTGAAGCCAGATAGGGTGGATGGATCCACTGAAGGTTCCTTTGCAGCAACCCATGTGGTTTTGGGGTACTGCTCAGGCTTCCAGTAAGAGCCATTAGCATTCATTTTCTTTTCGAACCCAACACCCTCTTTCCTAGGGTTTCGGTTCAGAATCTGCCTTTTGAGGACATCACATAGTGTCTAATGCCCTTTGAGACTTTTGTACATCCCTGTTTCAAGCAATGTCTTCAACCTAGCATCTTCATCAGCAATAGCAGTGGCATCCTCAACAGAGGGGTTAGTTACCACATTAACAGTTGAAGATATTGCAACAGTAGCAACAGTAGAACATTCAGCAACAGAAGTAGCATTATCACGCTCAAGGCATTTAAGACATGGTGGTTCAAATCCTTCCTGAGCGGGACTGATCTGTTCAGCGCGAACTGACTCGTTTTCCTTTTGAAGATCTTCATGAACTGCTCTCAATTTCTCAAGTTCTTGCTTCCTTTGAAGATAATCATAGGAAAGCTTTTCATGAGTTGTTGAGAGCGTTTCATGACGACTTTCAAGTTCCTCATACTTAACATGAAGATTTTTTATGTCTTCAATTAAGGACTGAGATCGAGTCATTTCAACGTCCAACATGTCATCGCTTTTGTCTAACAGTTTTTGAATATGTTCCATAGCTTTCTGTTGTTCAGTTACAATTTTAGCAAGTGTTTTGTAGCTGGGTTTGGAACCACAATCAGAGTCATCTTCACTTGATGTTTGAAAGTAAGCATCACGTGAGTTTACCTTGGCAGCACGTGCCATGAAGCAGTAGGTTGGAGAGGATGGCTCAGGTTTGGGAGACATTGTTTTAAGTGACTCCTTGAAGTCGAGGAACCAGGGATCCAGACGTGTCCGATGACCTTCATAAACATCAGAAATCCGATCCCATATAAGCTTTGCATTGCAGACATGCATGATGCGCCTGAACTCATCTCTGGACAGTGAGGAGCATATAATGTCCTTCGCCTTGACATCCAGCAGTGTGAACTTCTGTATGTCTTCGGCATCTGCCATCTTGCATAAGTCGGTGAGGCCAATCTCCGTGACTGTCCAAAGCTCACTGTCCATTGCAAGGAGTCACTTCCTCATCATAGTCTTCCATTTTGGATAATCAGTGCCATCGAAGACAGGGCATGCAGCGGAGACTTTGATTATCCCTGTAGTCGACATAGCTAAAACTCCAGGTGGTTAAACCGAATCACACAGAACAAGGGAGTACCTTGCTCTGATACCAATTGAAAGTGTTAGTGATCGATTAAAGGGGGGTGAATAGGCGATTTTTATGGAAGTCTTCAAAACATGGAAGTTTTGAAGACAAACGATAGAAATGAACCTATTAACATGCGGCGGAAGGTAGACTACACTAGGAAAGCCATAGTCAAGTATACAATGAAGTGAAAGCACGAAGACTAATAGCAGCTAGGCAGTATGAATCAGGATGGAAGATAGTATGAAGCCAATCAGAACAAACAGTCACACAGTGAAGACAAACAGATAATGCAAGCAGGCAATGACTTCACAAGGACCAACTGTAAATAAAGAGAAGGAAAGGATAGAACCAGTTGCTTGTTGAAGACAATGATTTGTTGGACCAGTTCCAGTTGCTGTGACAACTGTACGTCTGGTTAGGGAGGCTGAGATTTAACTTAGAAGACCGTGTCTTCACCTTATTCCCCTTGAGCTAAGGACACCCATTCCTCGCTCAATCACTCTGGTAAGTCTTCAAGGTAGACTTCCAAACCTTCATAGACTTCGTTCACCGACGATCCACAATGACGCTTGGATGCTCAAAATGCGACGCCTAACCGGCTGGAGGATTCACAGTCCTCAAGTGTAACAAGTCTTCAGATCACACAGACAGGAAGACTTCAGTGATGCCTAACACTCTTTGGCTCTGGGTGTTTAGGGCTTTGTCCTCGCAAGGATTTCTCTCTCAAAGGCTTCGATGTGGGTTGCTCTCAAACGACAAAAGCCACACACTAACTCTGAGTAGCCACCAATTTATGGTGTAGGGGGTGGGCTATTTATAGCCACTAGGCAACCCAGCCTGATTTGTCCGAAATGACCCTCGGTCACTAAGGAACTGACACGTGTTCCAACGGTCAGATTTCAAACACACGCGGCAACTTTACTTGGGCTACAAGTAAAGCTGACTTATCCAGCTCTGGATAAGTTTTGCTCTCATTGTCTTCGCTCAAAGGCACAGTATTTTGATTAAGCATCACTTCAGTCACTCTGACTTTGTTCACTGGGACCCCACTTAACAGTACGGTGGTTCCTATGACTCAAGAAAGAAGAAAAGGAAACAACGAAACAACTAAGTCTTCGCGCTCCATAGTCTTCACGCAATGTCTTCTCTTGTCATAGTCTTCAATGTGAATGTAATCACATACCACCTTTGTCTTCAATGTCTTCATACATTTTTAGGGGTCATCTCCAGTAGGTAAACCGAATCAATGAGGGACTACTACCTGTGTTGTCCTGCAATTCTCACAAACACATTAGTCCCTCAACCAGGTTTGTCGTCAATACTCCAAAACTAACTAGGGGTGGCACTAGATGCACTTACAGCCTCCCAGCGCATCTTCAAGCAGTTCGCCTGCGAGGTGAACGCAGCCCTCCCCAGGCTTGAGGCCACGCGCCCGCTCAGGTGGTCCAAGTGCGCCATTACCTTCAGCTCGTCCGACCAGCTCAAGTGCGCAGCAACCGCCGGCGCCCTCCCGATGATGTGCTCGCCCATCATCAGCAATGTCCAAGTCACCAAGACCCTCCTCGACGGCGGCGCAGGGCTCAATGTCCTGTCCGTCGAGACGTTCGATCGCCTCCAAGTGCCATATGATCAGCTACAGCCTACCAAGCCCTTCTCAGGAGTGACGGACTGCTCCACCACCCTGATAGGGCAGGTCCACCTTGTTGGGGAACGTAGCAGAAATTCAAAATTTTCCTACGTGTCACCAAGATCTATCTATGGAGAGACTAGCAACGAGGGGAAGGAGAGTGCATCTACATACCCTTGTAGATTGCTAAGCGGAAGCGTTCAAGTGAACGGGGTTGATGGAGTCGTACTCGTCGTGATTCAGATCACCGATGATCCTAGTGCTGAACGGACGGCACCTCCGCGTTCAACACACGTACAGCTCGATGATGTCTCCCACGCCTTGATCCAGCAAGGAGAGAGGGAGAGGTTGAGGAAGACTCCATCCAGCAGCAGCACAACGGCGTGGTGGTGATGGAGGAGCGTGGCAATCCTGCAGGGCTTCGCCAAGCACCTACGGGAGAGGAGGAGGTGTCACGGGAGGGAGGGAGGCGCCAAGGGCTCAGGTATGGATGCCCTCCCTCCCCTCCACTATATATAAGGGCATGGGAGAGGGGGGAGGCGCAGCCTTGCCCCTTCCTCCCAGAAAGGGGTGCGGCTAAGAGGGGGGGAGGAGTCCATCCTCCCCAAGGCACCTCGGAGGTGCCTTCCCCTTTGAGGACTCTCCCCCTTTTCCTATATCTTGGCGCATGGGCCTCTAGGGGCTGGTGCCCTTGGCCCATGTAGGCCAAGGCGCACCCCCTACAGCCCATGTGGCCCCCCGGGGCAGGTGGCCCCACCCGGTGGGCCCCCGGGACCCTTTTGGTGGTCCCGGTACAATACCGATGACCCCGAAACTTGTCCCGATGGCCGAAACAGGACTTCCTATATATAAATCTTTACCTCCGGACCATTCCGGAACTCCTCGTGACGTCCGGGATCTCATCCGGGACTCCGAACAACATTCGGTAACCACATACAAGCTTCCTTTATAACCCTAGCGTCATCGAACCTTAAGTGTGTAGACCCTACGGGTTCGGGAGACATGCAGACATGACCGTGACGTTCTCCGGTCAATAACAAACCGCGGGATCTGGATACCCATGTTGGCTCCCACATGTTCCACGATGATCTCATCGGATGAACCACGATGTCAAGGACTCAATCGATCCCGTATACAATTCCCTTTGTCTAGCGGTATGGTACTTGCCCGAGATTCGATCGTCGGTATACCGATACCTTGTTCAATCTCGTTACCGGCAAGTCTCTTTACTCGTTCCGTAACACATCATCCCGTGATCAACCCCTTGGTCACATTGTGCACATTATGATGATGTCCTACCGAGTGGGCCCAGAGATACCTCTCCGTTTACACGGAGTGACAAAATCCCAATCTCGATCCGTGCCAACCCAACAAACACTTTCAGAGACACCCGTAGTGTACCTTTATAGCCACCCAGTTACATTGTGACGTTTGGCACACCCAAAGCACTCCTACGGTATCCGGGAGTTGCACAATCTCATGGTCTAAGGAAATGATACTTGACATTAGAAAAGCTTTAGCATACGAACTACATGATCTTGTGCTAGGCTTAGGATTGGGTCTTGTCCATCACATCATTCTCCTAATGATGTGATCCCGTTATCAATGACATCCAATGTCCATGGTCAGGAAACCGTAACCATCTATTGATTAACGAGCTAGTCAACTAGAGGCTTACTAGGGACATGGTGTTGTCTATGTATCCACACATGTATCTGAGTTTCCTATCAATACAATTCTAGCATGGATAATAAACGATTATCATGAACAAGGAAATATAATAATAATCAATTTATTATTGCCTCTAGGGCATATTTCCAACAGTCTCCCACTTGCACTAGAGTCAATAATCTAGTTCACATCGATATGTGATTAACACTCAAGGTCACATCCCCATGTGACTAACACCCAAAGAGTTTACTAGAGTCAATAATCTAGTTCACATTTACCATGTGATTAACACTCTATGAGTTCTGGGTTTGATCATGTTATGCTTGTGAGAGAGGTTATAGTCAACGGGTCTGAACCTTTCAGATCCGTGTGTGCTTTACAAATCTCTATGTCATCTCCTAGATGCAGCTACCACGTTCTATTTGGAGCTATTCCAAATAACTGTTCTACTTGGAGCTATTCTAAATTGTTGCTCCATTATACGTATCCGGTATCTCTACTCAGAGCTATCCGGATAGGTGTTAAGCTTGCATCGACGTAACCCTTTACGACGAACTCTTTTACCACCTCCATAATTGAGAAAATTCCTTAGTCCACTAGTTACTAAGGATAACTTTGACCGCTGTCCTGTGATCCATTCTTGGATCACTCTTGTACCCCTTGACTGACTCATGGTAAAGCACACTTCAGGTGCGGTACACAGCATAGCATACTGTAGAGCCTATGTCTTAAGCATAGGGGACGACCTTCGTTCCTTTCTCTCTATTCTGCCATGGTCGAGCTTTAAGTCTTAACTTCATACCTTACAACTCAGGCAAGAACTCCTTCTTTGACTGATCCATCTTGAACACCTTCAAGATCACGTCAAGGCATGTGCTCACGTCAAGATCACGTCGGTATACCGATACCTTGTTCAATCTCGTTACCGGCAAGTCTCTTTACTCGTTCCGTAACACATCATCCCGTGATCAACCCCTTGGTCACATTGTGCACATTATGATGATGTCCTACCGAGTGGGCCCAGAGATACCTCTCCGTTTACACGGAGTGACAAAATCCCAATCTCGATTCGTGCCAACCCAACAGACACTTTCAGAGATACCCGTAGTGTACCTTTATAGCCACCCAGTTACGTTGTGACGTTTGGCACACCCAAAGCACTCCTACGGTATCCGGGAGTTGCACAATCTCATGGTCTAAGGAAATGATACTTGACATTAGAAAAGCTTTAGCATACGAACTACATGATCTTGTGCTAGGCTTAGGATTGGGTCTTGTCCATCACATCATTCTCCTAATGATGTGATCCCGTTATCAACGACATCCAATGTCCATGGTCAGGAAACCGTAACCATGTATTGATTAACGAGCTAGTCAACTAGAGGCTTACTAGGGACATGGTGTTGTCTATGTATCCACACATGTATCTGAGTTTCCTATCAATACAATTCTAGCATGGATAATAAACGATTATCATGAACAAGGAAATATAATAATAATCAATTTATTATTGCCTCTAGGGCATATTTCCAACAGTCTCCCACTTGCACTAGAGTCAATAATCTAGTTCACATCGATATGTGACTAACACTCAAGGTCACATCCCCATGTGACTAACACCCAAAGAGTTTACTAGAGTCAATAATCTAGTTCACATTTACCATGTGATTAACACTCGATGAGTTCTGGGTTTGATCATGTTATGCTTGTGAGAGAGGTTATAGTCAACGGGTCTGAACCTTTCAGATCCGTGTGTGCTTTACAAATCTCTATGTCATCTCCTAGATGCAGCTACCACGTTCTATTTGGAGCTATTCCAAATAACTGTTCTACTTGGAGCTATTCTAAATTGTTGCTCCATTATACGTATCCGGTATCTCTACTCAGAGCTATCCGGATAGGTGTTAAGCTTGCATCGACGTAACCCTTTACGACGAACTCTTTTACCACCTCCATAATTGAGAAAATTCCTTAGTCCACTAGTTACTAAGGATAACTTTGACCGCTGTCATGTGATCCATTCTTGGATCACTCTTGTACCCCTTGACTGACTCATGGTAAAGCACACTTCAGGTGCAGTACACAGCATAGCATACTGAAGAGCCTACGTCTTAAGCATAGGGGACGACCTTCGTCCTTTCTCTCTATTCTGCCGTGGTCGAGCTTTAAGTCTTAACTTCGTACCTTACAACTCAGGCAAGAACTCCTTCTTTGACTGGTCCATCTTGAACACCTTCAAGATCATGTCAAGGTACGTGCTCATTTGAAAGTATTATTAAGCGTTTTAATCTATCCTTATAGATCTTGATGCTCAATGCTCAAGCAGCTTAATCCAGGCTTTTCCATTGAAAACACTTTCCAAATAACCCTATATGCTTTCCAGAACTTCTACGTCATTTCTAATCATTAATATGTCAACAACATATACTCATCAGAAATTCTATAGTGCTCCCACTCACTTCTTTGGAAATACAAGTTTCTCATAAACTTTGTATACACCCAAAATCTTTGATCATCATCAAAGCATACATTCCAACTCCGAGATGCTCACTCCAGTCCTCAGAAGGATTGCTGGAGCTTTGCATACTTATTAGCATATTTCAGGATAGACAAAACCTTTCGGTTGTATCACATACAACCTTTCCTCAAGAATCGTCGAGGAAACAATGTTTTGACATCCTATCTACAAGATTTCATAAATAATGCAGTAATTGCTAATATAATTCCAACAGACTCTTAGCATCGCTACGAGTGAGAAAGTCTCATCGTAGTCAACTCCTTGAACTTGTCGAAAAACATCTTAACGACAAGTCGAGCTTTCTCAATGGTGACACTTACCATCATTGTCTGTCTTCCTTTCAAAATCCATCTGCACTCAACAGCCTTACGACCATCGAGTTGTTCTGCCAAAGTCTACACTTTGTTTTCATACATGGATCCTATCTCGGATTTTATGGCTTCTAACCATTTGTCGGAATCCGGGCCCACCATCGCTTCTCCATAGCTCGCAGGTTCATTGTTGTCTAGCAACATGACCTTCAAGACAGGATTACTGTACCACTCTGAAGTAGTACGTATCCTTGTCACCCTACGAGGTTCGATAGTGACTTGATCCGAAACTTCATGATCACTATCATAAGCTTCCACTTCAATTGGTGTAGGTGCCACAGGAACAACTTCCTGTGCCCTGCTACACACTTGTTGAAGTGACGGTTCAATAACCTCATCAAGTCTCCACCATCCTCCCACTCAATTCTTTCGAGAGAAACTTTTCCTCGAGAAAGGACCCGATTCAAGAAACAATCCCTATTGCTTTCAGATCTGAATTAGGAGGTATACCCAACTGTTTTGGGTTTCCTATGAAGATGCATTTTATCCGCTTTGGGTTCGAGCTTATCAACCTGAAACTTTTTCATATAAGCGTCGCAGCCCCAAACTTTCAAGAAACGGCAACTTAGGTTTCTCCAAACCATAGTTCATACGGTGTCGTCTCAACGAAATTACGTGGTCCCTATTTAAAGTGAATGTGGTTGTCTCTAATGCCTAACCCATAAACTATAGCGGTACTTCGATAAGAGACATCATGGTATGCATCATATCCAATAGGGTGCAGTTATGATGTTCGGACACACCATCACACTATGGTGTTCCAGGCTGTATTAGTTGTGAAACTATTTCCACAATGTCTTAATTCTGTGCCAAACTCGTAATTCAGATATTCATCTCTATGATCATATCATAGATATTTTATCCTCTTGTCACAATGATCTTTCAACTTCACCCTGAAATTACTTGAACCTTTCAATAATTCAGACTCATGATTCATCAAGTAAATGTACTCAACATCCACTCAAATTATCTGTGAAGTAAGAACATAACAATATCCACTACATGCCTCGGCACTCATTGGACTGTACACATCAAAATGTATAACTTCCAACAAGTTGCTATCTTGTTCCATCTTACTGAAAACGAGGCTTTTCAGTCATCTTGCCCGTGTGGTATGATTTGCATGTCCCAAGTGATTCAAAATCAAGTGAGTCAAAATGGTCCATTTGCATGGAGTTTCTTCATGCATATACACCAATAGACATGGTTCGCATGTCTCAAACTTTTCAAAAATGAGTGAGCCCAAAGATCCATCAATATGGAGCTTCTTCATGCGTTTTATACCGATATGACTTACGTGGCAGTGCCACAAGTAGGTGGTACTATCATTACTATCTTTTGGCATGAACATGTGTATCACTACGATCGAGATTTAATAAACCATTCATTTTAGGTGTAAGACCATTGAAGGTATTATTCAAATAAACAGAGTAACCATTATTCTCCTTAAATGAATAACCGTATTGCGATAGACGTAATCCAATCATGTCTATGCTCAACGCAAACACCAAATAACAATTATTTAGGTTTAACACCAATCTCTTTGGTAGAGGGAGCGTGCGATGCTTGATCATATCAAGCTTGGAAAAACTTCCAACACATATCGTCAGCTCACCTTTAGCTAGTCTCCGTTTATTCCGTAGCCTTTTGTTTCGAGTTACTAACACTTAGCAACCGAACCGGTATCTAATACCTTGGTGCTACTAGGAGTACTAGCAAAGTACACATTAACACAATGTATATCCAATATACTTCTATCGACCTTGCCAGCCTTCTTATCTACCAAGTATCTAGGGTAATTCTGCTCTAGTGGTTGTTCCCCTTATTACAGAAGCACTTAGTCTCGGGTTTGGGTTTTACCTTGGGTTTCTTCACTAGAGCAGCAGCTGATTTGCCGTTTCATGAAGTATCCCTTCTTGCCCTTGCCCTTCTTGAAACTAGTGGTTTCACCAACCATCAACAATTGATGCTCCTTCTTGATTTCTACTTTCGCGGTGTCAAACATCGCGAATACCTCAAGGATCATCATATCTATCCCTGATATGTTATAGTTCATCACGAAGCTCTAACAGCTTGGTGGCAATGACTTTGGAGAACCATCACTATCTTATCTGGAAGATCAACTCCCACTCGATTCAAATGATTGCTGTACTCAGACAATCTGAGCACAAGCTCAAAAATTTAGCTTTTCTCCTTAGTTTGCAGGTTAAGAAAGTCATCGGAGGTCTTATACCTCTTGACATGGGCACGAGCCTGAAATCCCAATTTCAGCCCTCAAAACATCTCATATGTTTCGCGATGTTTCAAAAACGTCTTTGGTGCCTCAACTCTAAACCGTTTAACTGAACTATCACGTAGTTATCAAAACGTGTATGTCAGATGTTCGCAACAACCACAGACAACGTTCGAGGTTCAGCACACTGAGCGGTGCATTAAGGACATAAGCCTTCTATGAAGCAATGAGGACAATCCTCAGTTTACGGACCTAGTCCGCATAATTGCTACTATCAACTTTCAACTAATTTTTCTCTAGGAACATATCTAAACAATAGAACTATAGCGTGAGCTACGACATAATTTGCAAAATCCTTTTGACTATGTTCAGGATAATTAAGTTCATCTTATGAACTCCCACTCAGATAGACATCCCTCTAGTCATCTAAGTGATTACATGATCCGAGTCAAACTAGGCCGTGTCCGATCATCACGTGAGACGGACTAGTCATCATCGGTGAACATCTTCATGTTGATCGTATCTTCTATACGACTCATGTTCGACCTTTCGGTCTCCGTGTTCCGAGGCCATGTCTGTACATGCTAGGCTCGTCAAGTTAACCCTAAGTGTTTCGCGTGTGCAAATCTGTCTTACACCCGTTGTATGTGAACGTTAGAATCTAACATCCGATCATCACGTGGTGCTTCGAAACACGAACTGTCGCAACGGTGCACAGTTAGGGGAGAACACTTCTTGAAATTGTTGTAAGGGATCATCTTATTTACTACCGTCGTTCTAAGCAAATAAGATGTATAAACATGATAAACATCACATGCAATCAAATAGTGACATGATATGGCCATCATCACTTTGCTCCTTTTAATCTCCATCTTCAGGGCTCCATGATCATCATCGTCACCGGCATGACACCATGATCTCCATCATCATGATCTCCATCATCGTGTCTTCATGAAGTTGCCTCGCCAACTATTACTTCTACTACTATGGCTAACGGTTAGCAATAAAGTAAAGTAATTACATGACGTTTAAGTTGACACGCAGGTCACAAATAAATAAAGACAACTCCTATGGCTCCTGCCAGTTGTCATACTCATCGACATGCAAGTCGTGATTCCTATTACAAGAACATGATCAATCTCATACATCACATATATCATTCATCACATCCTTTTTGGCCATATCACATCACATAGCATACCCTGCAAAAACAAGTTAGACGTCCTCTAATTGTTGTTTGCATGTTTTACGTGGCTGCTATGGGTTTCTAGCAAGAACATTTCTTACCTACGCATGAACCACAACGTGATATGCCAATTGCTATTTACCCTTCATAAGGACCCTTTTCATCGAATCCGATCCGACTAAAGTGGGAGAGACAGACACCCGCCAGCCACCTTATGCAACTAGTGCATGTTTGTCGGTGGAACCGGTCTCACGTAAGCGTACGTGTAAGGTTGGTCCGGGCCGCTTCATCCCACGATGCCGCCGAATCAAGATAAGACTAGTAACGGCAAGCATATTGAACAATATCGACGCCCACAACTACTTTGTGTTCTACTCGTGCAAAGAATCTACGCAATAGACCTATCTCATGATGCCACTGTTGGGGAACGTAGCAGAAATTCAAAATTTTCCTACGTGTCACCAAGATCTATCTATGGAGAGACTAGCAACGAGGGGAAGGAGAGTGCATCTACATACCCTTGTAGATCGCTAAGCGGAAGCGTTCAAGTGAACGGGGTTGATGGAGTCGTACTCGTCGTGATTCAGATCACCGATGATCCTAGTGCCGAACGGACGGCACCTCCGCGTTCAACACACGTACAGCTCGATGATGTCTCCCACGCCTTGATCCAGCAAGGAGAGAGGGAGAGGTTGAGGAAGACTCCATCCAGCAGCAGCACAACAGCGTGGTGGTGATGGAGGAGCGTGGCAATCCTGCAGGGCTTCGCCAAGCACCTACGGGAGAGGAGGAGGTGTTACGGGAGGGAGGGAGGCGCCAAGGGCTCAGGTATGGATGCCCTCCCTCCCCTCCACTATATATAGGGGCAGGGGAGAGGGGGGAGGCGCAGCCTTGCCCCTTCCTCCAAGAAAGGGGTGCGGCTAAGAGGGGGGGAGGAGTCCATCCTCCCCAAGGCACCTCGGAGGTGCCTTCCCCTTTGAGGACTCTCCCCCTTTTCCTATATCTTGGCGCATGGGCCTCTAGGGGCTGGTGCCCTTGGCCCATGTAGGCCAAGGCGCACCCCCTACAGCCCATGTGGCCCCCCGGGGCAGGTGGCCCCACCCGGTGGGCCCCCGGGACCCTTCCGGTGGTCCCGATACAATACCGATGACCCCGAAACTTGTCCCGATGGCCGAAACAGGACTTCCTATATATAAATATTTACCTCTGGACCATTCCGGAACTCCTCGTGACGTCCGGGATCTCATCCGGGACTCCGAACAACATTCGGTAACCACATACAAGCTTCCTTTATAACCCTAGCGTCATCGAACCTTAAGTGTGTAGACCCTACGGGTTCGGGAGACATGCAGACATGACCGTGACATTCTCCGGTCAATAACCAACAGCGGGATCTGGATACCCATGTTGGCTCCCACATGTTCCACGATGATCTCATCGGATGAACCACGATGTCAAGGACTCAATCGATCCCGTATACAATTCCCTTTGTCTAGCGGTATGGTACTTGCCCGAGATTCGATCGTCGGTATACCGATACCTTGTTCAATCTCGTTACCGGCAAGTCTCTTTACTCGTTCCGTAACACATCATCCCGTGATCAACCCCTTGGTCACATTGTGCACATTATGATGATGTCCTACCGAGTGGGCCCAGAGATACCTCTCCGTTTACACGGAGTGACAAAATCCCAATCTCGATTCGTGCCAACCCAACAGACACTTTCAGAGACACCCGTAGTGTACCTTTATAGCCACCCAGTTACGTTGTGACGTTTGGCACACCCAAAGCACTCCTACGGTATCCGGGAGTTGCACAATCTCATGGTCTAAGGAAATGATACTTGACATTAGAAAATCTTTAGCATACGAACTACATGATCTTGTGCTAGGCTTAGGATTGGGTCTTGTCCATCACATCATTCTCCTAATGATGTGATCCCGTTATCAACGACATCCAATGTCCATGGTCAGGAAACCGTAACCATCTATTGATTAACGAGCTAGTCAACTAGAGGCTTACTAGGGACATGGTGTTGTCTATGTATCCACACATGTATCTGAGTTTCCTATCAATACAATTCTAGCATGGATAATAAACGATTATCATGAACAAGGAAATATAATAATAATCAATTTATTATTGCCTCTAGGGCATATTTCCAACACACCTCCCCATCACATTCGGCCAGCGCGACAATTACTGCACCGAGCTCATTGACTTCGACGTCGCCCACATCCGCCTGTCGTACAACGCCATCCTTGGGTATCCAACCCTGGCCAAGTTTATGGCAGTGACCCATCACGGCTACAATGTCCTCAAGATGCTAGGGAATGGAGGCGTCATCTCGATCGCCTGCGAGGAAAGAGATGCAGTGTGCTCCCTCGAGCGCGCTTACCAAGCTACAGCGGCCGAAGACCCTGACAATGAAGACACCTTATACCCTCCTGAGGCCAACCCCAAGAAGAAGAATCAGCTACCCCACCGAGGGCCTCAAGAAAGCGGCGTTTCCAGTGGTGCCACCTTAGGATATGCGCCCGTAGCTGGGGCGCCTCCTTCCATCGCATAGGAAGGCATGCCTGGAGCCCTCCTTAGGCTAGGCACGGGGGCTCTCTTTTGGAGGGCCTCAAACCTAGCCAACGTCACGAGGGAGGTGCTCGGGCACCACGTGGAGGCGTGCTTCGCCGCACGTTTCCCTCAAGAGGGCACAAGGTGTGGAGCGCCTAGTGCTTAGGAGTTCATCACCAAGGCGACCGAGGAGCTTCAGGAAGCAAGAGCCATGCACAGCAACCGCCGCCCACCACTTGGCACGGCTCCCCATCCTGGCGAGGACGGCGGGCTGCGCGTCTGCGTCGACATTCCAGGGCTCAACAGGGCTGCATCTCAGGGGCGCTTCTGGCCATCGAGTGTTGGACGGTGCGAGCGTCACCCTCACAGCTATGTTCGCATGCCTTTCGGCCTGCCAAATGCGGCTGTCACCTTCCAGCGCCACCCGCGGAGCATTCTAGTGGCTTAGGAGGCCAGGCACCATGTTGCCCAGGCGGAGGCGACGATAGTTCTTCAGGAGCCACTCGGGCCCCCTCGGTCTCCTGAGGCTCAGGGCCTTGGCGGCTTGTGAGGGGCAGCTTCTTCAGCACGCATCTTCAGCTACCCCAACACCTCTCCAACAACGGTATTAGGTGACTCTTTCCAGTCCATTCAGTTGGGGGCGCCCCTCGGGTAGCATTATCCCCAAGTCGCGCGGGGCCATCCCTGCGATGTGTATCATTTTGCATCTTTAGCTTACTCTGTTGGGAGCGCCCCTCGGGCTGCGTCATCCCCAGGACGCTTGGGTCTGTCCCGGCGGCATGTATCATTCTTGCATCCATCTGAACTAGCTTGCTCCCTTGCATGAGTTACCTTATGATTATCAACTGCCTGTCCAGTACTTCGATACCATGAACGTTGCATGCCCTTGCAAGCCCGCCCATGACCGCCTCATGATTAAGGAATGGCATAGCGTCTGTGCTCGGGTCTGTCCCTACAGCATCGCCAAACCCAAGAGGCCGAGCTTTGGCTTGTGGGCCCGCTCCTGTGTATGTCACCTCCCATGGCCCTTGGTGTCTTGTTCTCGCATGAGCTAATCGCGGACAGACAGGCCAGGGCGCGCGACCCGGTGCCTCGCCACCACGGGAGCCGTGCGCCGGTCGTCTTTCTTCAGGATTCTTTGCATGAGAAGACTAGGCACGGCGTCTGTGCTCGGGTCCGTCCCTGCAGCGTCGATAAACCCAACGACTGAGCTCTATCTGGCGAGCCGGCCCCGTTCACATCACCTCCTGGGGGCGTTGGTGCTTGGCCTTCTCATGTGATCGCCTCAGGAGATTCGCCCGATGCAAGTTGCCTAACCATCTCGCAGGGCCACCACAGCCATTAAGAATCAAGACCAGGTGCAACCCGCCTTGAGGTAGGGCCTCGTGAGTCTCGCGCTGGCTCACGAGTGCCTAGACACACCTCGTCTAGCCCTGCCGTGCAAGCCACGTGTTAGGGCGGGGCTGTACATGCCCCGGGGGCTCCACTCAGAGGGAGCCCTCACCCACGCACCAGTGGAAGCAGCATGCTCCGCGCTGGCAGTCGACACGGTCGAAGAGCGGCTATGCCCGTGTAAGTGCGGAAGCGCTACGCTTCGCGTTTGTGATAAACAATTGAGGGCGGCCCCATGGCCGTACCAACCTTAGGGAGCCTCCGGACTCAGTGTCCAGCCTCGTCGCAACACTTCCCCTTGGGAGAGTCGCGCGAGGGGGCTGGGCACGGGGGCTACGCTCGGGTCACGCCCAAGCGTACGCCACCCTGCCAGGTCCCTCGAACCTGGTCGTCACGCGTCCCTCCCGAGCGGATCCTTGGCGAAGGAAAGGGTATGAAGGCCATTTGGACGTCAAGGGGGACTCCTGAGCATCGCGACTTAGGAGCCTAACTGGCTGCATAGCCCCTCACCCCTTGGCCCCGTCCTGGCAATCCAGACGGCCCAACGGTGGCTGAGGTACGTGCGTGGCTGGGCCCTGGCGACGTAGAACACTAAGGCCTACTTTCGCATCTCTCTTCCCCGTAGGCCGTTTGCGCGTCAAGGGGGACTCCTGAGCATCATGACTCAGGAGCCTAACTGGCCACATAGCCGCTCACCCCCTTGGCTCCGTCCTGGTGATCCAGACGGCCCAACGGCGGCTGAGATACGCGCGGGGTCGGGCCCCACCGACGTAGAACATCAAGCAGACGGGAAGGAAATCACGAAACATTAGCAAAATATTACAAGACATATTGTTCTTCAAACACCAAACAGAAGTTTTGACGCCTCCATGAGGCATGTTGCATGTCGCAGGAAAAGTAAAAACGGGAAGGAGCACCATCGTTCACCAGCAAGCCTCCTCTTCAACCTTGGGCACCGTCGTCAGGAAGCGCCCTCCTGTCAGCAGCGTCGTTGTCGCCCATGTCATCAGCCTTGGTCACGGGACCAGCGGCACCATCCGCCGGAGGCGCGGGGTCGATGGCAAGGAACTTCTTCAACAAGGCCTCCACTTGGCCCTTCATGGCTTCGGCAGCAGCCGGGCAGCGCTCTTCATCCACAGGCTCGAGAAGGACACCAAGGTCGGCATTAGGATCGCGAAGGTGAACATGGCTGAGGACGCCCGTCAGAGCTGATAAGGAGAGCGCACGCGCTTCCCCCTCCACCATGGGGCCGATTCCATTGACGATGCCCTTGAGCGTCGTGACAAGCTGAGGAAGTAGCTGGGCGGGACCTTCGTCATCAGTCACCAGCGGTTTCTCCAGGCCCTTCTCGTAGAGCTCCCGTTGTGCCTCACAGGACCTCTACTCAAGAGATTTGAAGGCCGCGCGATCCTCAGCAAGAACCTTCGCCTTGGCTTCCAACTGAGTCTTCTTCGCCTCCACCTTCTTCTCCAGCTTCTCCAAGCGGCTGCATTTTGCGGCCTACACCCTCGCCGACTGCTCCAGCTCGGTGTCACAACCGGCGACCGCGTCTTCTTGGGGCTTCATCTTCTCCTCCTTTGCCTTGCGATCGCGAGCCTCGGCCGCGTGCTCGTTGTGCACGGTCTCCAGCTCGGCCTCCAGCAACCGGCAGCGTTCTCTGGCGGCCTCGGGGTCCTTCAACGCTGCGTCACGGGTGGCAGCGACCAGACCAACGGCCCGCTCCCCTTCCTTGGAAGCCCCTACGGCCTGGCTCCATGCCGCCCGGATGGACGCGTCGGAACACAACCACCCCGAAATCATCTCCAGGCGTCCCGACGCCAGGCGGCGGTTGGGGCCTTGGAGGACTCCCCGAAGCCGGGTCAGCGTAGAAAAAGCCTCCTCCAGAGCGTCAGGAAAAGCGGAAGGATCACGACCCTGCGACATGATGGGATGAGGAGAAGACGGCGTCGTCGTAGGGGCTTGCGATTTGGTGGCAGCAGAAGGAGCTGGGGGGGCTCTTGGGCCCTTGGGGCCTCGGCAGCCGAGCCGGAAGCTGGTGCCTCCGGAGCCGACTTGGCTGTGGAGGTCGCCTTCTCCCGAGATCGGTCCTCCGGGCCTCGCGAGGATGACCAGGCCGGGAAGGCGCGAGCATCGTCACTGCTCTCCCACACCAAGGGAGGTGCGGTCGTGGCTGGCTATTGGGTACCAGGGGGCGTGGCTGCTCCCTCTCTCTTCTTCTTCGCCACCAGCGTTGGCCTGGTGGCGCAAAGGAAAAGCATCAAGAAGAAGCGACAGGAGCAGGAACAAAATTAGGACAAAGCACTTACTGGTCCACGATGATGTAATCTCTCGGCCTCTTCTGAAGCATGAAGCCCGAAGACTTCGTAGCCTGGGGCGCCGGCGTGCGAGCCCCAGGAGCAGAGGAGGTTGCAGCAACTAGCCCCGCGGTAGCACCGGTTGACGTCAGGACGGGGGCACCGCCTCAGGAGATCAATGTTGACCTACTCTTTGTCGGAACCCCTGTCGGCGGCTTCTTCGGGGGGGGGGTGACCTTGGACCTCATGGTGACCCTACCGAGGGGCAGGGCCTCCCTCACCGGATGGTCATCGGCATTGTCACCATCAGGGAAAGTGTGGAGGAGATCTGTCAAGCACCAATGAAAAGTCTCCCCTACCCCCTCCCGGGTCGCCTCCGAGTCCGGGTCCTCCTCCTCATCGGAGTTACCGGAGGACAACTCCACTGGGGCCTCGGTGGGCACCGGCGGCACGGGCCCGAGCTCGTTGAAGACAGGCATGGCGGCAGCGATCTCTGCCCCATCCGCGCGGCGGTACAGCGGGAGATGCGAGTCTGGCGGGAACCCCTGGTCCTCCCCGACCAGGAGGCGCAGGGCCGTGTCCAGCTCCTTAACGTACAAAGAGTCAGGGCGCAGGTGGAGGTCATCCCCCTCGTCCCCGAGCTTCCACAGGGGGCGCGAATGCGCCTGGAGCGGGGCCAGGCGCTGCGCTAGAAACTCCTTGAGTATCATGGCCCCCGTCAGCTTCTGCGCCCTCGGGTCGTCAGGCTTCAAGTCAGCGGCCATGTTCTCCAGCACTTGCTTCGCCCGGGGGTCGATCAGCTTCGCGCTGAGCCAACCCTCGTGAGAAGAAGGCATCCCTGTCGGCAGCGACAACCGGGGGTAGGATCACTTAGCGTCCATGAGGACCTATTTGTTCCTGAAGCCCTCGGCCTTCTTTCCCGCCTTCGAGATCGCGTTGGTCTCGTTGGCTGCGATGAAATTGGCGCACCCCGAGCAGTGGTCGTCCTTGACCTGAAGGTAGAAGAAGTGGCGCAGCAGCACCACGGATGGCATCACCCCCATGAATGCCTCGCAGTATAAGGCAAAAATCGACAGGAGGAGAATGGAGTTGGGATGAAGGTGGAGAGCGTGGAGGTTGTAGTGGCTGAGCACAACATAGAAGAAATCGGAAAAGGAAGGGACCAGCCCCGCGAACACGCTATTCAAGAAGAAAGGATGAAAGGTGCTACCCGGAGCCTCAGGGTTAGCAGAGCCGGCCCGCAGCGCCGCCTCCCTTCCTTCGTCGTCGTCGCCCACCGTCATCCGGCGCGCGACAACGAGCTTTTCCTCCGAAATAGTGGGCGCGCTCAAGGCCGGCTCATACCAGGCGGGTGAGCGCGAGGCCTTAGCCTTGTCGGGGCCCATAGGATGCAAGCTCGGGGAGGATTTCCGACAGATCAGGGGTCTCTTGGGGCGAGAAGGAGAAAGGAGATCTGGAGCAAGGCGAAGGAAGGCAATGAAGGCTCTGTGGTGCGCGCCAGCCTTTTTGTCAGTCGAGGACAGTTGTCGAGGCAGCGTGGGGAGCGGAGATGCTCACGTCCTGTCAATCACCGCACGTCAATCAAGGCCGTAGGCGGTTGGGGCCCGCGGCGCTCCGCACTTGCCCTTTGGCTTTGCCTCGAAGCCAAGTCCGAGCGCGCCTTGGGCCCGGGGGCTACTGTCGGTGTCTTGGGAATGGGGGTATCCAGACTTGCCTACCTATCACCCACAGCGCGGCTCTACCGGCGTTCCGGTGCGACCCATCTTCATCAGCAACCACTCAAGACCCTCGCGAGGCGGACAACACAAGACCTCCTCAGGGGCAGCCTCGCTAGGCTGGCTTCCGAGGAGCGGAGATATCAAGGCAGGGGGCACCTCGCGAGGTTCGCGTGACGTGAGCCGTGACGATCGAAGCTAGGTGGGCACCAGCAGGCGCAGAGTGCCAGTTTCCTCCTTGGTGCTAAAGAGGCAGGCGCAGGCGAGGAGTCCCGAGGCATCAGGCAAAGGTTCCCATATCGGTGCAACGAGACCAAGACCAGCAGGACGGCAGGAGGAGGTCACCATGGAGCCCACAGCCGCATCACCACCAGAGCCTTTGGCAGGCGAAGACCACCTTTTGTCAGGATAACTTGTACTAGTTGTCTCCTTTCAAAATTGGCCGTTGTGGGATCCCTTTGCGCCTAGCAGAAGAGGACCATGGCCTCTATAAACAGGGCTAGCCACCGCCATAGCAAGGGACGGATCATTCGGACCATCCTCAGACACACCAGCTCATCGAGCGCAAGAACACCTTTCCTCAAGAGGCTGATCATCCACTGTAGTGGTTCATCCTTAGCCCACGAGGCAATCCACCACACCACACTAGAGTAGGGTATTACACCACAACGGTGGCCCGAACTAGTATAAACCCTCGCGTCTCTTGTTCCTTGGGTTCGGTGAGCTAGGCTTTGAGATCGTTGCGAGAGCGAGCTAGGAAGAGAGAGATCTTCGTGCACACCCCAGAGTTCGAACCTCAAGGGTTTGCCGGAACCCCAAATTCGACATGAGTTAGTTACGGGATGATGCATTATGGAACGAGTAAAGAGACTTGCCAGTGACGAGATTGAACTAGGTATGATGATACCGACGATCGAATCTCGGGCAAGTAACATACCGATGACAAAGGGAACAATGTATGTTGTTATGCGGTTTGACCGATAAAGATCTTCAGAGAATATGTAGGAGCCAATATGAGCATCCAGGTTCCACTATTGGTTATTGACTGGAGATGTGTCTCGGTCATGTTGGCATAGTTCTCGAACCCGTAGGGTCCGCACACTTAACGTTCAATGACGATTTGTATTATGAGTTATGTGATTTGATGACCGAAGTTTGTTCGGAGTCCCGGATGAGATCACAAACAAGATGAGGAGTCTCAAAATGGTCGAGACATAAATATTGATATATTGGATGATGTTATTCGGACACCAGATGAGTTCCGAGAGGTACCGAGTAACTATCAGGGTGCCGGAGGGTTATCGGAACCCCCCGGGGGAACTAATGGGCCTTCATGGGCTTTAGTGGGGAGAGAGAAAGGCCACAAGGGGCTGGCCGCCCCCCACTTGGCACTCCGAATTGGACTAGGGGAAGGGGTGACGCCCCCCTTTCCTTCCCTTCCCCTCCCCCTTCCTCCTTCCCCCTTCCACCAAGTGGAATCCTCCTAGGACTTGGAGTCCTAGTAGGACTCCTCTCCTTGGCACACCCTACAGGGGTTGGCTGGCCTTCCCCTCTCCTCCTTTATATACGAGGGCACCCTAGAACACACAAGATCAATTGTCTCAGCCGTGTGCGGTGCCCCCCTCCACAGTTACACACCTCGTTCATATCGTTGTAGTGCTTAGGCGAAGCCCTATGCCGGTAACTTCATCATCACTGTCAACACGCCGTCGTGCTGATGAAACTCTCCCTCATCCTCAACTGGATCAAGAGCTCGAGGGACGTCATCATGTTGAACGTGTGCTGAACACGGAGGTGCCGTACGTTCGGTGCTAGGATTGGTTGGATCGCGGAGACGTCCGACTACATCAAGTGCATTACTAAACGCTCTTGCTTTCAGTCTATGAGGGTACGTGGACACACTCTCCCCTCTCGTTGCTATGCATCTCCTATATAGATCTTGCATGATCGTAGGATTTTTTTTTTGAAATACTGTGTTCCCCAACATGATCATGTTCTTGTAATAGGAATCACGACTTGCATGTCGATGAGTATGACAACCGGTAGAAGCCATAGGAGTTGTCTTAATTTATTATATGACCTGCGAGTCAATATAAACGCCATGTAATTACTTTACTTTATTGCTAACTGTTAGCTTATTAGAAGTAATAGTTGGCGAGACAACTTCATAAAGACACAATGATGGAGATCATGCATGGTGTCTTGCCGGTGACGATGGTGATCATGTCGCGCCTCGAAGATGGAGATCAAAAGCGCAAGATGATATTGGCCATATCATGTCACTTTATGATTTGCATGAGATGTTTATCATGTTTACATCTTGTTTGCTTACAATGACGGTAGCATAAATAAGATGATCCCTCACTAAAATTTCAAGAAATGTGTTCCCCCTAACTGCGCACAGTTGCAAAGGTTCGTTGTTTCGAAGCACCACGTGATGATCGGGTGTGATAGATTCTAATGTTCGCATACAATGGGTGTAAGCCATATTTACACATGCGAAACACTTAGGTTGACTTGACGAGCCTAGCATGTACACGCATGGCCTCGAAACACGAGAGACCGAAAGGTCGAACATGAGTCGTATGGTAGATGCGATCAACATGGAGATGTTCACCGTTGATGACTAGTCCGTCTCACGTGATGATCGGACACGGCCTAGTCAATTCGGATCATGTATCACTTAGATGACTAGAGGGATGTTTATCTGAGTGGGAGTTCATTAAATAATTTGATTAGATGAACTTAATTATCATGAACTTAGTCTAAAATTGTCTTTACAATCTATCCTGTAGATCCAATGGCCCACGCTAATGTTGCCCTCAACTTCAACGCGTTCCTGGAGAAAACCAAGCTGGAAGACGATGGAAGCAACTATACGGACTAGGTCCGTAACTTGAGGATCATCCTCATAGCTTCCAAGAAAGCATATGTCCTTGAAGCACAGCTAGGAGACGCACCCATTTTCCCAACAACTAAAGACGTTATGAATGCCTGGCAGTCGCGTAGTGATGATTACTTCTTGGTTTAGTGCGGCATGCTTTACAGCTTAGAATTGGGCCTCCAAAAGCGTTTTGAGCAACACGGAGCATATGAGATGTTCCCAGAGCTAAGAATGGTTTTCCAAGCTCATGCCCGGGTCAAGAGATATGAAGTCTCTGACAAGTTCTTCAGTTGTAAGATGGAGGAAAACAATCTTGTCAGCGAGCATATACTCAAAATGTCTAGGTTGCACAACCGCTTGTCTCAGCTGGGAGTTAATCTTCCAGATGACCCGGTCATTGACAGGATCCTCCAGTCGCTCCCACCTAGCTACAAGAGCTTTGTGATGAACTTCAATATGCAAGGGATGGAGTGTTGGAAATATGCCCTAGAGGCAATAATAAATTGATTATTATTATATTTCCTTGTTCATGATAATCGTTTATTATCCATGCTAGAATTGTATTGATAGGAAACTCAGATACATGTGTGGATACATAGACAACACCATGTCCCTAGTAAGCCTCTAGTTGACTAGCTCGTTAATCAATAGATGGTTACGGTTTCCTGACCATGGACATTGGATGTCGTTGATAACGGGATCACATCATTAGGAGAATGATGTGATGGACAAGACCCAATCCTAAGCCTAGCACAAGATCATGTAGTTCGTATGCTAAAGCTTTTCTAATGTCAAGTATCATTTCCTTAGACCATGAGATTGTGCAACTCCCGGATACCGTAGGAGTGCTTTGGGTGTGCCAAACGTCACAACGTAACTGGGTGGCTATAAAGGTACACTACGGGTATCTCTGAAAGTGTCTGTTGGGTTGGCACGAATCGAGATTGGGATTTTGTCACTCCGTGTAAACAGAGAGGTATCTCTGGGCCCACTCGGTAGGACATCATCATAATGTGCACAATGTGACCAAGGGGTTGATCACGGGATGATGTGTTACGGAACGAGTAAAGAGACTTGCCGGTAACGAGATTGAACAAGGTATCGGTATACCGACGATCGAATCTGGGGCAAGTACCATACCGCTAGACAAAGGGAATTGTATACGGGATTGATTGAGTCCTTGACATCGTGGTTCATGCGATGAGATCATCGTGGAACATGTGGGAGCCAACATGGGTATCCATATCCCGCTGTTGGTTATTGACCGGAGAACATCTCGGTCATGACTACATGTCTCCCGAACCCGTAGGGTCTACACACTTAAGGTTCGATGACGCTAGGGTTATAAAGGAAGTTTGTATGTGGTTACCGAATGTTGTTCGGAGTCCCGGATGAGATCCCGGACGTCACGAGGAGTTCCGGAATGGTCCGGAGGTAAAGATTTATATATAGGAAGTCCTGTTTCGGCCATCGGGACAAGTTTCGGGGTCATCGGTATTGTACCGGGACCACCGGAAGGGTCCCGGGGGCCCACCGGGTGGGGCCACCTGCCCCGGGGGGCCACATGGGCTGTAGGGGGTGCGCCTTGGCCTACATGGGCCAAGGGCACCAGCCCCTAGAGGCCCATGCGCCAAGATATAGGAAAAAGGGGAGAGTCCTAAAGGGGGAAGGCACCTCCGAGGTGCCTTGGGGAGGATGGACTCCTCCCCCCCCTCTTAGCCGCACCCCTTCCTTGGAGGAGGGGGCAAGGCTGCGCCTCCCCCCTCTCCCCTACCCCTATATATAGTGGAGGGGAGGGAGGGCATCCATACCTGAGCCCCTGGCGCCTCCCTCCCTCCCGTGACACCTCCTCTTCTCCCGTAGGTGCTTGGCGAAGCCCTGCAGGATTGCCACGCTCCTCCATCACCACCACGCCGTTGTGCTGCTGCTGGATGGAGTCTTCCTCAACCTCTCCCTCTCTCCTTGCTGGATCAAGGCATGGGAGACATCGTCGAGCTGTACATGTGTTGAACGCGGAGGTGTTGTCCGTTCGGCACTAGGATCATCGGTGATCTGAATCACGACGAGTACGACTCCATCAACCCCGTTCACTTGAACGCTTCCGCTTAGCGATCTACAAGGGTATGTAGATGCACTCTCCTTTCTACTCGTTGCTGGTTTCTCCATAGATAGATCTTGGTGATACGTAGGAAAATTTTGAATTTCTGCTACGTTCACCAACAGTGGCATCATGAGCTAGGTCTATTGCGTAGATTCTTTGCACGAGTAGAACACAAAGTAGTTGTGGGCGTCGATATTGTTCAATATGCTTGCCGTTACTAGTCTTATCTTGATTCGGCGGCATCGTGGGATGAAGCGGCCCGGACCAACCTTACACGTACGCTTACGTGAGACCGGTTCCACCGACAAACATGCACTAGTTGCATAAGGTGGCTGGCGGGTGTCTGTCTCTCCCACTTTAGTCGGATCGGATTCGATGAAAAGGGTCCTTATGAAGGGTAAATAGCAATTGGCATATCACGTTGTGGTTCATGCGTAGGTAAGAAACGTTCTTGCTAGAAACCCATAGCAGCCACGTAAAACATGCAAACAACAATTAGAGGACGTCTAACTTGTTTTTGCAGGGTATGCTATGTGATGTGATATGGCCAAAAAGGATGTGATGAATGATATATGTGATGTATGAGATTGATCATGTTCTTGTAATAGGAATCACGACTTGCATGTCGATGAGTATGACAACCGGCAGGAGCCATAGGAGTTGTCTTTATTTATTTGTGACCTGCGAGTCAACTTAAACGTCATGTAATTACTTTACTTTATTGCTAACCGTTAGCCATAGTGGTAGAAGTAATAGTTGGCGAGGCAACTTCATGAAGACACGATGATGGAGATCATGATGATGGAGATCATGGTGTCATGCCGGTGACAATGATGATCATGGAGCCCCGAAGATGGAGATCAAAAGGAGCAAAGTGATGATGGCCATATCATGTCACTATTTGATTGCATGTGATGTTTATCATGTTTATACATCTTATTTGCTTAGAACGACGGTAGTAAATAAGATGATCCCTTACAACAATTTCAAGAAGTGTTCTCCCCTAACTGTGCACCGTTGCGACAGTTCGCTGTTTCAAAACATCACGTGATGATCGGGTGTTTTATTCAGACGTTCAAATACAACGGGTGTTGACGAGCCTAGCATGTACAGACATGGCCTCGGAACACATGCAAACACTTAGGTTGACTTGACGAGCCTAGCATGTACAGACATGGCCTCGGAACACGGAGACCGAAAGGTCGAGCATGAGTCGTATAGAAGATACGATCAACATGAAGATGTTCACCGATGATGACTAGTCCGTCTCACGTGATGATCGGACACGGCCTAGTTTGACTCGGATCATGTAATCACTTAGATGACTAGAGGGATGTCTATCTGAGTGGGAGTTCATAAGATGAACTTAATTATCTTGAACATAGTCAAAAGGTTTTTGCAAATTATGTCGTAGCTCACGCTATAGTTCTACTGTTTAGATATGTTCCTAGAGAAAAATTAGTTGAAAGTTGATAGTAGCAATTATGCGGACTAGGTCCGTAAACTGAGGATTGTCCTCATTGCTTCATAGAAGGCTTATGTCCTTAATGCACCGCTCAGTGTGCTGAACCTCGAACGTTGTCTGTGGTTGTTGCGAACATCTGGCATACACGTTTTGATAACTACGTGATAGTTCAGTTAAACGGTTTAGAGTTGAGGCACCAAAGACGTTTTTGAAACATCGCGAAACATATGAGATGTTTTGAGGGCTGAAATTGGGATTTCAGGCTCGTGCCCATGTCAAGAGGTATAAGACCTCCGATGACTTTCTTAACCTGCAAACTAAGGAGAAAAGCTCAATTGTTGAGCTTGTGCTCAGATTGTCTGAGTACAACAATCATTTGAATCGAGTGGGAGTTGATCTTCCAGATAAGACAGTGATGGTTCTCCAAAGTCATTGCCACCAAGCTGTTAGAACTTCGTGATGAACTATAACATATCAGGGATAGATATGATGATCCTTGAGGTATTCGCGATGTTTGACACCGCGAAAGTAGAAATCAAGAAGGAGCATCAATTGTTGATGGTTGGTGAAACCACTAGTTTCAAGAAGGGCAAGGGCAAGAAGGGATACTTCATGAAACGGCAAATCAGCTGCTGCTCTAGTGAAGAAACCCAAGGTAAAACCCAAACCCGAGACTAAGTGCTTCTGTAATAAGGGGAACAACCACTAGAGCAGAATTACCCTAGATACTTGGTAGATAAGAAGGCTGGCAAGGTCGATAGAAGTATATTGGATATACATTGTGTTAATGTGTACTTTGCTAGTACTCCTAGTAGCACCAGGGTATTAGATACCGGTTCGGTTGCTAAGTGTTAGTAACTCGAAACAAAAGGCTACGGAATAAACGGAGACTAGCTAAAGGTTAGCTGGCGATATGTGTTGGAAGTTTTTCCAAGCTTGATATGATCAAGCATCGCACGCTCCCTCTACCAAAGAGATTGGTGTTAAATCTAAATAATTGTTATTTGGTGTTTGCGTTGAGCATAGACATGATTGGATTACGTCTATCGCAATACGGTTATTCATTTAAGGAGAATAATGGTTACTCTGTTTATTTGAATGATACCTTCAATGGTCTTACACCTAAAATGAATGGTTTATTAAATCTCGATCGTAGTGATACACATGTTCATGCCAAAAGATAGTAATGATAGTACCACCTACTTGTGGCACTGCCACGTAAGTCATATCGGTATAAAACGCATGAAGAAGCTCCATACTGATGGATCTTTGGGCTCACTCGTTTTTGAAAAGTTTGAGACATGCGAACCATGTCTATTGGTATATATGCATGAAGAAACTCCATGCAAATGGACCGTTTTGACTCACTTGATTTTGAATCACTTGGGACATGCAAATCATACCACACGGGCAAGATGACTGAAAAGCCTCGTTTTCAGTAAGATGGAACAAGATAGCAACTTGTTGGAAGTAATACATTTTGATGTGTACAGTCCAATGAGTGCTGAGGCATGTAGTGGATATTGGTATGTTCTTACTTCACAGATAATTTGAGTGGATGTTGAGTACATTTACTTGATGAATCATGAGTCTGAATTATTGAAAGGTTCAAGTAATTTCAGGGTGAAGTTGAAAGATCGTCGTGACAAGAGGATAAAATATCTATGATATGATCATAGAGATGAATATCTGAATTACAAGTTTGGCACAGAATTAAGACATTGTGGAAATAGTTTCACAACTAATACAGCCTGGAACACCATAGTGTGATGGTGTGTCCGAACATCATAACTGCACCCTATTGGATATGATGCATACCACGATGTCTCTTATCGAAGTACCACTATAGTTTATGGGTTAGGCATTAGAGACAACCACATTCACTTTAAATAGGGCACCATGTAATTCCGTTGAGATGACACCGTATGAATTATGGTTTAGAGAAACCTAAGCTGTCATTTCTTAGAAGTTTGGGGCTGCGATGCTTATGTGGAAAGGTTTCAGGCTGATAAGCTCGAACCCAAAGCGGATAAATGCATCTTCATAGGACACCCAAAAACAGTTGGGTATACCTCCTAATTCAGATCCGAAAGCAATAGGGATTGTTTCTTGAATTGGGTCCTTTTTCGAGGAAAGGTTTCTCTCGAAAAGTTGAGTGGGAGGATGGTGGAGACTTGATGAGGTTATTGAACCGTCACTTCAACAAGTGTGTAGTAGGGCACAGGAAGTTGTTCGTGTGGCACGGACACCAACTGAAGTGGAAGCTTATGATAGTGATCATGAAACTTCGGATCGAGTCACTACCAAACCTCGTGGGATGACAAGGATGCGTACTACTTCAGAGTGGTACGTAATCCTGTCTTGGAAGTCATGTTGCTAGATAACAATGAACCTACGAGCTATGGAGAAGCGATGGTGGGCCCAAATTCCGACAAATGGTTAGAAGCCATAAAATCCGAGATAGGATCCATGTATGAAAACAAAGTGTAGACTTTGGCAGAACAACTCGATGGTCGTAAGGCTGTTGAGTGCAGATGGATTTTAAAAGGAAGACAGACAATGATGGTAAGTGTCACCATTGAGAAAGCTCGACTTGTCGTTAAGATGTTTTTCGACAAGTTCAAGGAGTTGACTACGATGAGACTTTCTCACTCGTAGCGATGCTAAGAGTCTGTTGGAATTATATTAGCAATTACTGCATTATTTATGAAATCTTGCAGATAGGATGTCAAAACATTGTTTCCTCGACGATTCTTGAGGAAAGGTTGTATGTGATACAACCGGAAGGTTTTGTCTATCCTGAAATATGCTAATAAGTATGCAAAGCTCCAGCAATCCTTCTGAGGACTGGAGTGAGCATCTCGGAGTTGGAATGTATGCTTTGATGATGATCAAAGATTTTGGGTGTATACAAAGTTTATGAGAAACTTGTATTTCCAAAGAAGTGAGTGGGAGCACTTTAGAATTTCTGATGGGTATATGTTGTTGACATATTAATGATCAGAAATGACGTAGAATTTCTGGAAAGCATATAGGATTATTTGGAAAGTGTTTTCAATGGAAAACCTGGATTAAGCTACTTGAACATTGAGCATCAAGATCTATAAGGATAGATCAAAACGCTTAATAGTACTTTCAAATGAGCACATGCCTTGACGTGATCTTGAAGGTGTTCAAGATGGATCAGTCAAAGAAGGAGTTCTTGCCTGAGTTGTAAGGTATGAAGTTAAGACTTAAAGCTCGACCATGGCAGAATAGAGAGAAAGGAACGAAGGTCGTCTCCTATGCTTAAGACATAGGCTCTACAGTATGCTATGCTGTGTACCGCACCTGAAGTGTGCTTTACCATGAGTCAGTCAAGGGGTACAAGAGTGATCCAAGAATGGATCACAGGACAACGGTCAAAGTTATCCTTAGTAACTAGTGGACTAAGGAATTTTCTCAATTATGGAGGTGGTAAAAGAGTTCGTCGTAAAGGGTTACGTCGATGCAAGCTTAACACCTATCCGGATAGCTCTGAGTAGAGATACCGGATACGTATAATGGAGCAACAATTTAGAATAGCTCCAAGTAGAACAGTTATTTGGAATAGCTCCAAATAGAACGTGGTAGCTGCATCTAGGAGATGACATAGAGATTTGTAAAGCACACACGGATCTAAAAGGTTCAGACCCGTTGACTATAACCTCTCTCACAAGCATAACATGATCAAACCCAGAACTCATCGAGTGTTAATCACATGGTAAATGTGAACTAGATTATTGACTCTAGTAAACTCTTTGGGTGTTAGTCACATGGGGATGTGACCTTGAGTGTTAATCACATATCGATGTGAACTAGATTATTGACTCTAGTGCAAGTGGGAGACTGTTGGAAATATGCCCTAGAGGCAATAATAAATTGATTATTATTATATTTCCTTGTTCATGATAATCGTTTATTATCCATGCTAGAATTGTATTGATAGGAAACTCGGATACATGTGTGGATACATAGACAACACCATGTCCCTAGTAAGCCTCTAGTTGACTAGCTCGTTAATCAATAGATGGTTACGGTTTCCTGACCATGGACATTGGATGTCGTTGATAAAGGGATCACATCATTAGGAGAATGATGTGATGGACAAGACCCAGTCCTAAGCCTAGCACAAGATCATGTAGTTCGTATGCTAAAGCTTTTCTAATGTCAAGTATCATTTCCTTAGACCATGAGATTGTGCAACTCCCGGATACCGTAGGAGTGCTTTGGGTGTGCCAAACGTCACAACGTAACTGGGTGGCTATAAAGGTACACTACGGGTATCTCTGAAAGTGTCTGTTGGGTTGGCACGAATCGAGATTGGGATTTTGTCACTCCGTGTAAACGGAGAGGTATCTCTGGGCCCACTCAGTATGACATCATCATAATGTGCACAATGTGACCAAGGGGTTGATCACGGGATGATGTGTTACGGAACGAGTAAAGAGACTTGCCGGTAACGAGATTGAACAAGGTATCGGTATACCGACGATCGAATCTGGGGCAAGTACCATACCGCTAGACAAAGGGAATTGTATACGGGATTGATTGAGTCCTTGACATCGTGGTTCATCCGATGAGATCATCGTGGAACATGTGGGAGCCAACATGGGTATCCAAATCCCGCTGTTGGTTATTGACCGGAGAACATCTCGGTCATGACTACATGTCTCCCGAACCCGTAGGGTCTACACACTTAAGGTTCGATGACGCTAGGGTTATAAAGGAAGCTTGTATGTGGTTACCGAATGTTGTTCGGAGTCCCGGATGAGATCCCGGACGTCACGAGGAGTTCCGGAATGGTCCGGAGGTAAAGATTTATATATAGGAAGTCCTGTTTCGGCCATCGGGACAAGTTTCGGGGTCATCGGTATTGTACCGGGACCACCGGAAGGGTCCCGGGGGCCCACCGGGTGGGGCCACCTGCCCCGGGGGGCCACATGGGCTGTAGGGGGTGCGCCTTGGCCTACATGGGCCAAGGGCACCAGCCCCTAGAGGCCCATGCGCCAAGATATAGGAAAAAGGGGAGAGTCCTAAAGGGGGAAGGCACCTCCGAGGTGCCTTGGGGAGGATGGACTCCTCCCCCCCTCTTAGCCGCACCCCTTCCTTGGAGGAGGGGGCAAGGCTGCGCCTCCCCCCTCTCCCCTGCCCCTATATATAGTGGAGGGGAGGGAGGGCATCCATACCTGAGCCCCTGGCGCCTCCCTCCCTCCCGTGACACCTCCTCCTCTCCCGTAGGTGCTTGGCGAAGCCCTGCAGGATTGCCACGCTCCTCCATCACCACCACGCCGTTGTGCTGCTACTGGATGGAGTCTTCCTCAACCTCTCCCTCTCTCCTTGCTGGATCAAGGCGTGGGAGACATCGTCGAGCTGTACGTGTGTTGAACGCGGAGGTGCTGTCCGTTCGGCACTAGGATCATCGGTGATCTGAATCACGACGAGTACGACTCCATCAACCCCGTTCACTTGAACGCTTCCGCTTAGCGATCTACAAGGGTATGTAGATGCACTCTCCTTTCTACTCGTTGCTGGTTTCTCCATAGATAGATCTTGGTGATACGTAGGAAAATTTTGAATTTCTGCTACGTTCCCCAACATGGAGAAGTCCATTCCTGAGTTATATTCAATGCCGAAAATTAGCGGAGGTGGAGATAAAAAAGGAACATCAAGTGTTGATGGCGAATAAGACCACTAGTTTCAAGAAAGGCAAGGGTAAGAAGAACTTCAAGAAGGACAACAAGGGAGTTGTCGTGCCTGGTAAGGCAGTTGCCAGGAAGAAGCCAAAGAATGGACCCAAGCCTGAGACTGAGTGCTTTTATTGCAAGGGAAATGGTCACTGGAAGCGAAACTGTCCCAAGTACTTAGCGAATAAGAAGGCCGGCAACGCCAAAGGTATATATGATATACATGTTACTGATGTGTACCTTACCAGTGTTCGTAGTAGCTTCTGGGTATTTGATACCGGTGCGGTTGCTCATATTTATAACTCAAAACAGGAGCTGCGGAATAAGCGGAGACTGGCGAAGGACGAGGTGACGATGCGCGTCGGGAATGGTACCAAGGGCGATGTGATCGCCGTCGGCACGCTACCTCTACATCTACCTTTGGGATTGGTTTTAAACCTCAATAATGGTTATTTAGTACCAGCTTTCAACATGAACATTGTATCAGGATCTCGTTTGATGCGAGATGGTTACTCATTTAAATCCGAGAATAATGGTTGTTCTATTTATATGAGAGATATGTTTTATGGTCATGCCCCGCTGGTTAATGGTTTATTTTTATTGAATCTCAAACGTGATGTTACACATATTCATAGTGTGAATGCCAAGAGATGTAAGGTTGATAATGATAGTCCCACATACTTGTGGCACTGCTGCCTTGGTCATATTGGTGTCAAACGCATGAAGAAACTCCATGCGGATAGACTTTTGGAGTCTCTTGATTATGAATCATTTGACATGTGCGAACCATGCCTCATGGGCAAAATGACCAAGACTCCGTTCTCCGGAACAATGGTGCGAGCAACCAACTTATTGGAAATAATGCATACTGATGTATGCGGTCCAATGAGTGTTGAGGCTCGCGGTGGCTATCATTATGTTCTCACCCTCACTGATGACTTAAGTAGATATGGGTATGTCTACCTAATGAAACACAAGTCTGAGACCTTTGAAAAGTTCAAGGAATTTCAGAGCGAGGTAGAGAATCAACATGACAGGAAAATAAAGTTCTTACGATCAGATCGTGGAGGACAATATTTGAGTCATGAGTTTGGAACGCACTTAAGGAAATGTGGAATTGTTTCACAACTCACGCCGCCTGGAACACCTCAGCGTAATGGTGTGTCTGAACGTCGTAATCGCACTCTATTGGATATGGTGCGATCTATGATGTCTCTTACCGATCTAACCTATCAATTTTGGGGTTATGCTTTAGAGTCTGCCGCATTCACTTTAAATAGGGCACCGTCTAAATCCGTTGAGACGACACCATATGAATTATGGTTTGGGAAGAAACCTAAGCTGTCATTTCTGAAAGTTTGGGGGTGTGATGCTTATGTCAAGAAACTTCAACCTGAAAAGCTCGGACCCATATTGGAAAAGTGTGTCTTCATAGGATACCCTAAGGAAACTATTGGGTATACCTTCTACCTCAGATCCAAAGGCAGGATCTTTGTTGCCAAGAATGGATCCTTTCTAGAGAAAGAGTTTCCTTCGAAAAAAGTAAGTGGGAGGAAAGTAGAACTTGATGAGGTACCCCCTCTTGAACCGGAGAGTAGCGCAGCCCAAGAAAATGTTTCTGTGGTGCCTGCACCAACTAGAGAGGACGTTAATGATGATGATCATGAAACTTCAGATCAAGTTGCTATTGAACTTCATAGGTCCACGAGGACACGTTCTGCACCAGAGTGGTACGACAACCCTGTCCTGGAAATCATGTTGTTAGACAACGGTGAACCTTCAAACTATGAAGAAGCGATGGTGGGCCCAGATTCCAACAAATGGCTTGAAGCCATGAAATCCGAGATATGATCCATGTATGAGAACAAAGTATGGACTTTGGTGGACTTGCCCAATGATCGTCATGCCATAGAGAATAAGTGGATCTTTAAGAAAAAGATTGACGCGGATGGTAATGTGACCGTCTATAAGGCTCAGCTTGTCGCTAAGGGTTATCGACAAGTTTAAGGGGTTGACTACGATGAGACCTTCTCACCCGTAGCGAAGCTGAAGTCCGTCTGAATCATGTTAGCAATTGCCACATTCTATGATTATGACATATGGCAAATGGACGTCAAAACGGCATTCCTCAACGGTTTCCTTAAGGAAGAATTGTATATGATGCAGCCAGAAGGTTTTGTCAATCCTAAGAATGTTGACAAGGTATGCAAGCTCTAGCGCTCCATCTATGGGCTGGTGCAAGCATCTCGGAGTTGGAACATTCACTTTGATGAAATGATCAAAGCGTTTGGGTTTATACAGACTTATGGAGAAGTTTGTATTTACAAGAAAGTGAGTGGGAGCTCTGTAGCATTTCTCATATTATATGTGGATGAGATAATGTTGATGGGAAATTAGAACTTTTGGAAAGCATAAAAGCCTACTTGAATAAGTGTTTTTCAATGAAGGACCTTGAAGAATCTGCTTACATATTAGACATCAAGATCTATAGAGATAGATCGAGACGCCTCATTGGTCTTTCACAAAGCACATACCTTGGCAAGATATTGAAGAAGTTCAATATGTATCAGTCCAAAAAGGGGTTCTTGCCTATATTGCAAGGTGTGAGATTGAGCACAGCTCAATGCCCGACCTCGGCAGAAGATAGAGAAAAGATGAGTGTCGTTCCCTATGTCTCAGCCATAGACTCTATTATGTATGACATGTTGTGTGCTAGACCTGATGTGAACCTTGCCATAAGTTTGGTAGGGAGGTACCAAAGTGATCCCGGTATAGCAAGTGAGAGATTGTTGGAGATATGCCCTAGAGGCAATAATAAAATGGTTATTATTATATTTCCTTGTTCATGATAATTGTCTATTGTTCATACTATAATTGTATTAACCGGAAACAGTAATGCATGTGTGAATATATAGACCACAACATGTCCCTAGTAAGCCTCTAGTTGACTAGCTTGTTGATCAATAGATGGTTATGGTATCCTACCATGGACATTGGATGTCGTTGATAACAGGATCACATTATTAGGAGAATGATGTGATGGACAAGACCCAATCCTAAGCATTGCCACATAAACAAATTTACTGAGTTGGACTCGATGTTACTGCTGAAGTTACTCCCATCGTGGCTAGTCTTAGGCTGCTGCCAATGCATGTGTGCTTAGATGAGATGCTAAGCACATTAAATAGCTTAACAACTATACTCTCCAATGCATAGGTGCTTAGCTTATGGTTGCTAAGCTTGCTTCATTTGATGATTTAGCAACTAAAGCTCTTCATGTATTGGTGGGCTCCTTTCCTTTAAATGTTTTGTCTGGTTCACGCGCTTAGCATTGGTTCTTCCTGTGGTCACCACATTTATATCTCTCCTCTTAAATAACTTGTCACATCAGATTTTTTGTCTATATGAAAGGCTTAGCATGTGTACAAAGTGGAGCATTGGGAGGGGCCTTAGCGCAGCAGCCACCAAGATCCACAAACGAGTGCACGTAGCTTTTTCCCAAGAATCCATCGTGGCAATGGACACGTGCAGAAGAAGCTTTCCCCAGAAAGCACCTACCTCGGCCGACACGTGGGCCCAGCCTGCCTTGCAAGGCCGCCCCCTCGACGAGGTAGGCGGAGCTGCATGATCGGGCGAATTAAAACGCCACGAGACGACCGGATCCGGATTTTCTTTCCCTTCCTACAGATACAGAGGTGGGGTAGAAATTCAAATCCACCCATCAATCAGAGATTAAATTAGCAGATAAAGGCAGTAGATAAATACCGTAATAATAATAAGATAATAAGATAAGAAAAGAAAGAAACCGGGTGCTACTAACCGCCAAAGCGGCTGTGGCTCTCCGCGTGAGCGGCTGCGGCTGCCGCGGCCGGGCCGTCCGATCAGCGGCCGGACGTGGCCCCCACGCGCCCGCCCGTCGTGGGGCGGGGCGCGGCCGCAGGTCGCGGTCGCGGCTGATCTGGCCACGGGCCCGAACCCGCTCGTTTGGACTGGAGCAACGCCAACGGGGACTAGGAGGAAGCACGAACCAACTCCTCCCCGTTTTCTCTGGAAAAAAAATGGGTGTCCAAAGAGATTCTTCCTCACGAGTCCTCGGGGATAAAGGGAGTCGCACGACGGCCTCGCCAAAAGGCCGCAGCCCACACGTGATCCGGAATTCTCGCTGTGCCCGGGGGCGGATACGCAAATACGGGAGATACCGTCGGTTGGCAACGACCTGTAACAAAAGAGCAGGAGGAGGAGGCAGAAAACAATTGCTAAAACGAGATTTCGAGGGGCAGCACAAACACAGGGGCCGGAAATATAGTGGGTGTGTGGGGACGAGGGAGGGAGGGGTTGGCAGGCACGGCGGGCGGGCGAGCTCCGCCTCTATAAATGCAGGGCCGCGCATCGCCTTAAACGCCCCAAGAATCGGAGGAGAGGTCAGGCAGGGAGAGAGAGATAGAGGAGGGAGGCGCGCTCCCAATCCGCACGCACGCACGTACGAGTCCGCTCGCCCTTCCCCGTCGCTACCCGCCGGCCACCCGGCGAGGGACACGAGACCCGCGGCAGGCGGCGGCACTTGCGAGATCGCGCGCATCGGTCCCATCATCGTCCCCAGCCCAGCCCAGGCGGCTGAGAGCGCTATAAGACCGAGAGGTACCCGCCCGTCCTGCGTCCCTCCCAGCTCTTGCCACGACGAGAATCCGTAGGTGGCCTCGTGGATGGATAGGTAGATGGAAGCATAGGGAGAGAGAGCAACTAGTTTGGCTCTGCCCGCGCGCGCGCGCGTGCGTGCGTAGTAGGTGGCGCCCGTTTGCGCTTATTTTTATTATTCGATCTGCCGCCGGTGTTGGTTTCGATTCCGCGCCAGCCCGCGCGCGCGTGCGGTCTCTGAATCTTCCTCCCGTGTCCAGGAGGCGGCGGCGGAATCTCTCTGCGCGGCGCCGCGCGGCGGTTGGTAGATCTGTTCGTCTCTGGCCGGCCCCCGTCGCTGAGGCGTCTGGTCTGGTGATTATTTTTTCCCTCTCTGTTCCATCGCGCCCAGCGTGGCGCAGGCTGTTTGTTTCTCTTTGCTTTTGGTCGCGACATGTGGGGAAGGGGACAACTTTCAGCTTTCCGCTGTTGATTTTCTCTTGTTGTTTATTTCCACTGTTTTTCGGTTTGCTCCCTTGTAGTAGTAGGAGATTGGTTTATGCGCGCCCTCTAATGCTCGTCGCATGGTTGATTGTTGCATGACAGGTAATAGGCTGAGGCGTGGGGTGCAGCCATGCCGACGGCGCAGGGGATTGGTTTGAAGCACGCGGCGCCGACGGGCGTCGGCCGCAGGGCCCGGCGCAGCCACGCCGCGTCCGCGCATGGCCGCTCCGCGAGGCAGGCGCACGGCGCCATGTCTCTGGAGGGCGGCGGGTTCCTCGGCGGCGCGCACCGCATTGAGGAACGCGTCGCGCCATGCCCGCCTCGGGCCGCGGCGCGCGACGCAGAGTCGATACGGCCCATGTCTCTGCTACCCGAGAGCAGCATTGGGCTCTACAACCCGGCGTTCGAGCGTGACTCGTGCGGCGTTGGTTTCGTCGCCGAGCTGTCGGGCGTTGACAACCGGGCGACCGTGAGTTCTTTGCACCAAGGACACCGCTGCAGCTTCTCTCTTCCATCTACAGGGTTGAGATACTTATTTGGATGTGATTTACTTTACAGGTCGTCGATGCCATTCAGATGCTTGAAAGAATGGCACACCGAGGTGCCTGCGGCTGTGAGAAAAACACTGGTGATGGTGCCGGCATTCTCGTTGCTCTACCACACAACTTCTTCCGAGAGGTGAATCAACGAAAATTGCAAGCAAACTCAGTTTTCCCTGACAGAGTTATTCATCTTGGGTGTTGCTCTGCTATTGCCGCAGGTGACAAAGGATGCCGGTTTTGAGTTACCGCCACCAGGTGAGTATGCTGTTGGAATGGTCTTCCTGCCAACCGATGAGAAGCGTCGCGAGAGGAGCAAAACTGAGTTTACAAAGGTTGGTTGGTTGCTGTATAGACAATTAGACAGCGTGTGAGGCGAGTCTGCGATGATAAGCTTATGCCTTGGATTTTTTTTATTCATGCAGGTCGCGGAGTCGCTAGGACATTCGATACTTGGGTGGCGCCAGGTTCCCACTGACAATTCAGACTTGGGCCAAGCTGCTCTCGACACTGAACCAGCGATTGAACAGGTTTTCCTCACCAAGAGTCCAAACTCGAAGGCCGACTTCGAACAGCAGGTCCTCCATGAGTTTAATTTTCTCTCAACACATGTAATGAGCTTTCCTCTCAACTAACCCATCAATTATCACAGTTGTTTATCCTGAGGAGGCTTTCAATTGTATCTATCCGGGCCGCGCTGAATCTCAAGCGTGGAGGAGAGAGAGATTTCTACATGTGCTCTCTATCTTCAAGGTCCTTACTTCTTCTGAATTGCATTTTCACTACAAACTGATGAGGTTGAGATCAGGGAGCCCAATTAAGCTCCTGACTTTAATGGAATATTAACAACACAAAAATCAATATGAAAAACAATCTTAGACTATCTCTTAAACTTTAGAAATCTGTAATGTAAGGACATTACATTTTTACAGTATTCATGTGAGTAATTATTGTTAAATCTTCTTATTGTGGTTTTCCAGGACCATTGTCTACAAGGGCCAGCTTATGCCGTCTCAGCTTCAGGGGTACTACTATGCGGACATAGGTCATGAAAACTTCTCCAGTTATATGGCTCTGGTAAATACGAAACCTTGATCCTCTTACAAAAAAAGTCATGGTCATAGTCAGCGGACGGGAACCAATAATAGCAAGCCAGTTGTAAGATCAAGACTCGCTCCTGTGCAGACATCAAATTTGAGCTGTCTATTCATATGCTATTTCAGTCCTGCTTCGTGATGCCTTTAAGTGAAGTACTAGAAACTTCTCTTAGTTGATACCCGATAACCATGTTGCAGAGTCCAGCTGCAGTTCTGCCATGGCCGACTGCTTGCCGACTCTTCAGGATGTGACCGAAGAAATTGTGTTTGGTTTGAGGTAGCTTAGGGCTCCCAACTGTTTTGCATGAAATTATACGCAGCTGACGTATTTTTACAAAATTCGTTCTTCACAAGGAAGTTCTGTTTTGAATACCTGCAAAAGATGATTATAATATGATTTCTAAAAGTCATATCTTGAAACAGGTTCACTCAAGGTTCTCCACCAACACCTTCCCCAGCTGGGATCGTGCACAGCCAATGCGTGTCTTAGGCCACAATGGAGAGATCAATACTCTCAAAGGGAACAAAAACTGGTAATATTATTGTCAAATCTTTTCCTCTTTGCATTAACCATTTCTTGGCAGATGCAATTATCTCAATATGCACGTTGTATATATGGCAGGATGAAAGCTCGTGAGGGTCTCTTGGAGTGTGAGAAGCTTGGCCTATCACAGGATGCAATGTCAAAAATTCTTCCAATAGTGGATGCCACTTCTTCAGATTCAGGTCCGCAGTCTAATATGCAGCATGAATTCCACTTGGCAAATAAAAATTCATCTCGGTTTTGCGAGTTACTAAGTGTGAAAAAACATGTGAATTCTAGGTGCATTTGATGGTGTTCTGGAGCTCCTTATCCGTGGTGGAAGAAGCCTGCCAGAAGCTGTGATGATGATGATCCCTGAGGCGTGGCAGAATGATGTAAACATGGAACCTGATAAGAAAGCTCTGTACGAGTTCTTGTCAGCCCTTATGGAGCCTTGGGATGGACCTGCTCTCATATCTTGTAAAAAACTTAAACCCGTTTCTTTTTTCTGATCATACTTCTAACTGATTACTTAAGCTAACATGGGTACAACCTGTAGTTACCGATGGCCGCTACCTTGGAGCTACCCTGGATCGCAATGGCCTTAGGCCTGGTCGATTTTATGTGACCCACAGTGGACGTGTGGTCATGGGTAGTGAAGTTGGTGTTGTGGATATTCCTGCCCAAGATGTGTTGAGGAAGGGTCGGCTCAACCCTGGAATGATGTTACTCGTTGACTTCGACAACCATACTGTAGTAGATGATGAAGCACTCAAGGCACAGTACTCTAAAGCTCACCCGTATGGAGAATGGCTCAAGCGACAAAAGATGTACCTCAAAGACATTGTAGAATCTGTCCCAGAAACTGACAGAGTTGCTCCAAGCATTTCTGGTTCTATTACGGTAAGTACTTACGTGGTCCAACTTCCTCATTCACTGGGTAGTTTGGTGATGAAAATTGGTAAACCATAAGTAACATGGTGATTTTAATATTCTTTTACAATTTGGTGTAGCAAACAAATGAGAACAAGGAATGTGTAGGCATCAATGCAATTGTGACTCCACTAAAGGCGTTTGGGTAAGCAAGGATTGAACATTGTCAACTATCACTCATGTTTCAATTTCTGCTGGCTAATGATCCAACCGATTAACTACAGGTACACATTGGAAGCCCTAGAAATGTTGCTGCTGCCAATGGCGAAAGATGGAGTGGAAGCTCTTGGATCAATGGGAAATGATGCACCCCTAGCAGTGATGTCAAACAGAGAGAAGCTGACTTTTGAGTACTTCAAGCAGATGTTTGCACAAGTAACAAACCCTCCAATCGATCCAATTAGGGAGAAGATTGTTACATCTATGGAATGTATGATTGGGCCAGAAGGAGATTTGCTGGAAATAACCGAAAAGCAATGCAACCGCCTTGCACTTAAAGGTCCTTTGGTGTCAATGGATGAAATGGAATCTATCAAGAAGATGAACTACCGTGGTTGGCGCAGCAAGGTGCTCGACATAACTTATCCGAAGAATTCTGGAAGGAAGGGCTTGGAAGAAACTTTGGATAGAATTTGTGCTGAAGCCCGGGAAGCTATACGTGAGGGATACAAAATTTTAGTTCTTTCAGACAGAGGTCAGTGACTTATTCACTTTATACTTGCATCCCATTGTTTGATGGTACAAATTACTCATAAGTTGACAAAAAATTCTAGCAGATGGGTCAGGTGTGCACAATTTATTATCGTTAGCTTCCAGCAAACATATCACATCACCATATAGTAACTTAAATATGATCATAATTTTGTTTGATAGTCAATTGTTTCCAGTGTAATGTGTTGTATGAAGGACATTCTTACTTTGTCACCTTGGACATAACTGGAATGTATATTAAGTTTATTATGCAACTCAATATCTTCCAATACTGAAATTTGTTGTATTTTCTTGATTCAGGATTTTCTTCAGATCGTGTTGCTGTCAGTTCCCTCTTAGCAGTTGGAGCAGTACATCAACACCTTGTTGCAAATCTTGAGAGGACACGTGTAGGATTATTGGTTGAGTCTGCTGAACCTCGTGAAGTGCACCATTTCTGTACACTCGTTGGATTTGGTGCAGATGCTATATGCCCTTATTTGGCCATTGAAGCAATTTGGTGCTTGCAGACTGATGGGAAGATTCCTCCTACCGACTCAAAGGAGGAACTTGTCGAAAAATACTTTTATGCTTCCATCTATGGAATGATGAAGGTTCTTGCAAAGATGGGAATATCCACCCTTGCATCTTACAAAGGGGCACAGATTTTTGAAGCTCTTGGACTTTCTTCTGAAGTGATTCACAAGTGTTTTGAAGGCACTCCTAGCAGAATTGAGGGTGCAACGTTCGAAATGCTTGCACGTGATGCTCTCCGTCTTCACGAGTTGGCCTTCCCATCAAGAACACCTCCGCCTGGCAGTGCAGATGCAAAAGCCCTTCCCAATCCAGGGGATTACCACTGGAGGAAAAATGGTGAAGTCCACCTAAATGATCCTCTTGCAATGGGAAAATTACAAGAAGCAGCTAAAGTAAACAGCCGGGAAGCATACAAAGAATATTCTAAGCGAATTCAAGAGCTTAACAAGGCGTGCAATCTGCGTGGTATGCTGAAATTTATAGATAGCACTAGCAAGATTTCTTTGGATGAGGTTGAACCTGCAAGTGAGATAGTGAAACGCTTTTGTACTGGAGCAATGAGTTATGGTTCTATTTCGTTGGAGGCACATACTGCCCTTGCCGTGGCCATGAACAAACTGGGAGGCAAATCTAACACAGGTATTTCATGCATATGTGACATTTAGCCTTTGGCTGGTTGTTACCCTTGTGATGACCATCTTGTAGTAGCTTCACTCGCACATCAACTCTAGCCTTGTTGCATAACATATTTTTTCTTATTTTTGCCCTAGTAGTGTGGTGTCTATGTTTCTACTGTTTAAATATGCCCTCGGAAGTCAGTACTTTATACATGACCATGTCTAGAAATGCACTACTTATTTTGATGCTATCAGATGAAAACTATACTCTCATATTTACTCGTGGACATACTTGTATATACTGCACCTAATGCGCTAAGCTTTTCATCTTCCTGTCGATGTTGAATGCACCTCTGGGAACAAATTATCCCAGTTCATAGTAGCAAGAGTTAACTTCTAAGCTTTTCATCTTCCTGTTGATGTTGAATGCACTTCTGGGAACAAATTATTCCAGTTCATAGCAAGAGTTAACTTCTAACCTTTTATTTATCTGTGGATGTTGAAAATGCACTTCTGGTAGCAAATTATCCTAATTCCTAGCAAGATTTAACTTCTGCTTGCGCAGAAACCTGCAGACAGCTTGCACGCACTGTTCTTCTTTGGAACCCTTTGATTTGTTTGTATTATATATATATTTTCTGCCTAAACAGTTAATATTATATATCGCCAAATCTTTGTACTTATTTTCACTCATAAACTAAACTCATTTTACCCATCTGCTAATTTAGGGGAGGGAGGGGAGCAGCCTTCTCGTATGGAACCTCTTCCTGATGGTTCGATGAATCCAAAACGAAGTGCAATCAAGCAAGTTGCCAGTGGACGATTTGGAGTTTCCAGCTATTATCTGACTAATGCAGATGAGCTGCAGATAAAAATGGCTCAGGTACTTGACAATGTTGTGCATTGTGCAATCACTGGAATGATCTCAGTTTATAGAAAGCAACTGTATTCAATGTCATGTGGTTGGCATTTATTCTTTTTTTTGTATCTTATATGTATAGGGTGCTAAGCCTGGTGAGGGGGGTGAGCTTCCAGGTCACAAGGTTATCGGTGACATTGCAGTTACCAGACATTCTACAGCTGGTGTTGGGCTTATTAGTCCACCTCCTCACCATGATATATATTCTATCGAGGATCTTGCACAGCTTATCCACGACCTTAAGGTACATTACCTGATGCTCTTCTATAGCCAAGGCATCTGCCTATTTATGTATGGTTGTTAGTTGCTACTTCTAGATTATAGGAGTATTGGTTATCTAAAGCACTGATGGTCTAACCCTCTTGAGAAGCTAGAATCACTTGCTAAACTGGTATAATGGATCCTGCACATATGCATGTGTCTCCATTTGGGGGTTTACCCTCCTTTCTGAAAAACTCATTTTGCAAATGTTACCTGCTGATGTAGTGATATTCATGCCTGTCTTCTCTCTGTAGAACTCAAATCCTCAAGCTCGAATCAGCGTGAAGCTAGTGTCTGAGGCTGGTGTCGGAGTTGTAGCTAGCGGTGTTGTAAAAGGACACGCAGACCATGTTCTTATTTCTGGCCATGACGGTGGCACCGGTGCATCAAGATGGACAGGTATCAAGAATGCTGGACTTCCATGGGAACTAGGATTGGCCGAAACACATCAAACTTTAGTGGCAAATGGGCTTCGTGGTCGAGCTGTCCTACAAACAGATGGCCAGTTAAAAACTGGTAGAGATGTTGCTGTGGCGTGCTTACTTGGTGCAGAGGAATTTGGTTTCAGCACTGCTCCACTGATCACACTTGGCTGCATTATGATGCGGAAGTGTCATACCAATACTTGCCCTGTTGGTATAGCCACTCAAGATCCAGTGCTCCGAGAAAAATTTGCTGGAGAGCCAGAGCATGTCATTAACTTTTTCTTCATGCTTGCTGAGGAGCTAAGAGAAATTATGGCTCAGCTTGGCCTCCGTACAATTAATGAAATGGTTGGACGCTCTGATATGCTTGAAGTTGATCCAGAAGTAGTTAAGAGCAATGAGAAACTTGAGAATATTGATCTCTCATTGATCTTAAAACCAGCTGCAGAGATTCGTCCTGGGGCTGCTCAGTACTGTGTTGAAAAGCAAGACCATGGCCTTGACATGGCTTTGGATAACAAACTTATAGCTTTATCAAGGGCTGCACTTGAAAAGGAAGTTTGTGTTTTCATTGAGACTCCAATCAAGAACACTAATCGGGCAGTAGGCACTACACTTAGCCATGAAGTCACAAAACGTTATCACATGAAGGGATTAGATCCTGGAACCATTCATGTGAAACTCACTGGAAGTGCTGGTCAGAGTTTTGGTGCTTTTCTCTGTCCTGGAATAACCCTTGAGCTTGAAGGAGACAGCAATGATTACGTTGGCAAAGGATTATCTGGTGGAAAGATTGTTGTGTACCCACCCAGGAACAGTACATTTAGTGCAGAAGACAATATTGTCATTGGTAATGTGGCCCTGTATGGTGCTACCAAGGGAGAAGCATATTTCAATGGAATGGCAGCAGAAAGGTTTTGTGTTCGTAATTCTGGTGCTCGAACAGTGGTTGAAGGAATTGGTGATCATGGATGCGAGTACATGACAGGGGGTACTGTAGTCATCCTTGGTAAAACAGGAAGAAATTTTGCTGCTGGGATGAGTGGAGGTATCGCTTATGTTTATGATGTTGATGGGACATTCAGTGCCCGCTGTAACAATGAGTTGGTTGATCTATATCATGTGGAGGAAGAGGATGATGTAACCACTTTGAAAATGATGATAGAGCAACATCGACTTCACACAGAGAGTGTCCTGGCCAAAGACATACTCTCTAAATTTGACACTCTTCTTCCAAAATTTGTAAAAGTATATCCAAGGGATTATAAGAGGGTTCTAGAAGAAATGAAGGCAGAAAAAGCTGCAGCTAGGCCTACAAAGGAACCTAAGGTGGCAAATGGTGTTTCTGTGACAACTAAGGTAATATATGATTTAAGTAATAATTCTTCTGCATACCTTTTTAATCTGAATTTATAGTAGAGATAGTGTTCTCCATTTAAGTTTATCCATCAGAAATTGCAGTGATACACATTGCCACTACTGTGTGAACTTCTATTTTTGCCTAATTAGATTAACTTTGATCTACAGAAAATACAAACAGAGAAGTCATCCAGCCGACCAACACGTGTTGCCAACGCCAAAAAGTACCGGGGTTTTGTAACATATGAGCGAGAGGGTGTTTCTTACCGTGATCCAATTGAGCGTGTTAAAGATTGGAACGAGGTTGCCATTGAATCAGTTCCAGGGCCACTGTTAAACACACAGTCTGCTCGTTGTATGGATTGTGGCACTCCTTTCTGTCATCAGGTGACGCTGAGTTTATCTTTTCTATTTAACATTGATGATTGTAGTTGGATTTATTGTGGGGTTAAGGATTGATATGTTTAGTCATTGACTACATATGACATTGAGATGCTAAGATTTCATGATTATTTGTACAGGAAAGCTCAGGTGCTGGCTGTCCTCTTGGAAATAAGATCCCAGAGTTCAATGAATTAGTTCACCAGAATAGATGGCGTGAAGCATTGGATCGCCTACTAGAGACAAACAACTTCCCTGAATTTACTGGACGTGTGTGCCCTGCTCCCTGTGAGGGTTCTTGTGTTCTTGGCATTATTGAGAACCCAGTATCAATCAAAAGCATAGAATGCTCAATTATAGACAAAGGTTTTGAAGAGGGATGGGTGGTACCACGACCACCACTTCAAAGAACAGGGTATGTCTTTTTTACCATCTAGTTCGGCTTATTTCCTTATTTATTTACTTTTGTTTCATAGTAACATTTGAGTTACACTTTCTGATATAAACTGTTCCTTTCGCAGAAAGAAAATCGCTATAGTTGGCAGTGGTCCTGCTGGTTTGGCTGCCGCTGATCAACTAAATAAAATGGGCCATTTTGTAACTGTATTTGAACGTTCGGATCGTATAGGAGGTCTTATGATGTATGGAGTACCAAACATGAAGACAGACAAGATTGGTGTTGTTCAACGTCGTGTCAATTTAATGGCCGAAGAGGGTGTAACATTTGTGGTGAATGCTAATGTTGGGAGTGATCCTTTGTACTCAATTGAACGTCTCCGTTCTGAGAACAATGCAGTTATTTTGGCTTGTGGAGCTACAAAACCAAGGTAACTAATTGGAACGAGGATTTTTTTTCTAGTTTACTCCAAGAGTAGCAACGATCTCAAAAGAACTGACATTATATCTTTTGATGCTAACATCATGTGGGATATTCTTGAACAGGGACCTCAGTATTCCTGGCCGTGAGCTAGCTGGAGTTCATTTTGCCATGGAATTTCTCCACGCAAATACCAAAAGCTTGCTTGATAGCAACTTGGAGGACGGAAGATACATATCTGCCCAGGGTAAGAAGGTGGTGGTCATTGGTGGTGGAGACACAGGCACAGATTGCATTGGTACGTCTGTTAGGCATGGTTGCAGCAGCATTGTAAATCTGGAGCTTCTCACCAAGCCACCAAGCAAGAGAGCTGCTGACAACCCCTGGCCCCAGGTAAATGCAAAAAAAACTGGATATTGCCTTGCACATGTGAATTTGGCCATTCCATTTCCAGCTTGGAATAAGTTCTTATGTCAACATTCTGTTTTTGCATGCAGTGGCCTAGAGTCTTCCGAGTGGACTACGGGCACCAGGAAGCATCTACCAAGTTTGGAAATGATCCAAGAACTTACGAAGTCTTAACCAAGCGTTTCATTGGTGATGAAAATGGAAAATTGAAGGCCCTTGAGGTGGTGCGCGTGAAGTGGGAGAAAGTAGATGGAAGATTCCAATTCAAGGAGATTGAAGGATCACAAGAGATCATCGAGGCAGACCTTGTCCTCCTTGCCATGGGATTCCTGGGCCCTGAAGAGGTTAGTTATGCAGACTCTGAACTACTGTTAACGCCTGAGTTTTATCTTGATGATAAATGTGGGACAACCAACTCACCGTTTTATTTCTCTGCAGAACATCGCTGACAAACTGGGTTTAGAGAAAGACAACCGTTCCAACTTCAAAGCTCAATTCGGACACTTTGGGACCAGTGTGGATGGCGTTTTTGCTGCTGGGGATTGCAGACGCGGGCAATCGCTGGTTGTTTGGGCCATCACTGAAGGGCGTGAAGCTGCTGCTGCAGTAGATAAGTACTTGTCAAGGGATGAACAAAATGTCGCAGGCCTTACATAGGTTTGTGGTGCTGAATTCATAGCAACGTAATTTAGGATGGGTGATTTTATCCATTGATGATGATAGCAAATTGTGCTAAGGCTTGGGCTCAATAGGGAAAGAAAGAGAGAGAGAGCCCTTTTATACTTGGGATAGGCATACAATTGGAAATTTTGGTTGGCTATTGTTTGTTGGTTCATTGTCTAGCTATAATGTTTTGCTTCGCTGCCTAAATGCGGTTTTGTAGCCTGAATAATGTACAGTATTTTTGGTTGCTCAATGGTTGTAAAGTCGTCTGGGTAATATGGACTAGTACTTTTATTTTTTGTGTGCACTCGTGACATGGGAACCCCAATAGTTGGCGATCATCTCTGGGAGGAACCTGGGCGAATGATAACTCCTCCCAACGAGGAGCGGTCGAGCGAACCCTCGTGTTTCCTTTTGGGCATCAGCTACATCGGTTGTTCACGCGTACACTCAGCAGGCACATGAAGCGCCAATGAAAAAAGAGAGGTAGGCTCTTTTTTAAAAAATGCCATGGAAAAATAAAAAATTCCGATGCATAAAAGGGCGAGAAACAAAATTTGCGAGTGCAATGCTACTACTTTATAAAACTGCCATTCTCTAATTTGTGAAACAACATACTTGGTCTGATGACACCTTCATCTGAAAAACATGTTTTATCTAGACAAGTCAAATAAAATTGCCATGGTCCAAAGATAAAAAAAAGTTGTAAAAGCCAAATTTGCCAAGAGTCTAATTAATAAAATTGCCATATTCTAATTAATAAAATTTTCATGGTGTAAATAATAAAATTATCATTGTCTAATTAATAAATTTGTTAAGGTCTAATTAATAAAATTGCTATGGCATGAATAATAAAACTACCATGGTGTAATTAATAAAATTGCATGGTATAACTGAAAAAATTGCCATGATCTAAAATAGTGAAGTTTCCATGCTACCTACAAAAACTACCATGGTCTAAATAATAAATTGTCATGGTACCTACAATAGAACTACCGTGGTGTAATTAAATAAAAATTGTTGTGGACTAACTGAATTGTTGTCTGAATAATAAAATTGCCATGCTATAATAAAAATGCACGAGGAAGATTTGGAATTTTTCTCCTCTAAAAATATGGCAACTTTGGGATTTGTAATGGGCTCATGCCAAAAAAATATGAAAATGCACATGGCAAGTTTTTTGTTCTTCAAAAAATATGGCAACTTTTTGGACTGTGAAACGGGAACATGGCAAAAATTGGGATTTTTTGTTCTTTCAAAAGAACGATTTAAAAAAACCAGATTTTTTCGCTTGAAATTTTCAAAGTGAAAAATCGAATTCAAAACATTTTAGCTTCAAAACCATATAGCAAGTTTGACCACATTGGTTCACAACCATTTGTTCACGAGATCAAGCCACCACCCACACAACTTTGCCATTCTAAAACTGACATGGCAGCAGCCTTGTGCCGCGATTTATGCGAGGATACCGAGCAACAATCAACATGTTCGTTGCGAGAGCTTTCCCAGCTAACGTTCATTGGTTACCATTTTCGTAACTTAAACCTTTATTCTACTTTAAAAAGAAAAACCAATCTCGATTGCTTTTTGTTATACTGCTTGCTTATCTGATGTTTCTATGGTCTGCAGTGCACAAAGTGAAACCTCAATTTGTTTGCAAGGACCACGCTTGGTCATCTTCCGTGTGAAACTTCTGGGGAAGTTGCTCGTGCGAGCAAATATACAGAACATTGTATCAAAAACCGAAGAAGAACCAACACAACAAGCAGTAGATCCGCCGGTCTCTCAATTGATAAAAATGCGAAATTGCATGCTCTATCCGACACATAGTTATCAAACCAAGAGCATAAACGAAAAGAAATTGAAAACAAGAGAATTTAAAACTCCTTTTCTTTAATTTTACTAGCAATTCTCCTTCGTAGATTACTTTATTACCATGTTAATAACCGCGCGGTACATGTGATGGCTCATTTTGATGCACAAATGGATATATGATGTTGGATGCTGCCAAACACTTGCTGCCTAGTGCAATCTAGCAGCAACCCTCTTTTGGTAACAACCCACGTGGGTGCCTCTCCTGCATGCCTAAAGCTTATCCCTCCTCAACTGTTACCACGGTAAGTGCTTCTTCTCCCCACACGAACCGCTTGGCTCTGTTCGAGACGACAGAGGTGGCAGTTCCTGCCCTTTCTTTGAACGTCAGTGAGGCGAAGATCTCCATCCCTCTCCGTCCGCTGCTCCGACGACTGGTGGAGAGGGGTGAGCTCGCGTTTCTTTCCCTGTTGTTACACCGATTTAGGGCTTCATCTTCGTCTAGTAGTGCTAGTTTGGTAACATTGGTGTTGCGTCGAATAAGGTGGTCTCGGCCTCTTCCTCACCACGGCGACGTCCTTCCGGCGACGCCGCTAAGCCGATGGTCTCGTCTTCTTGCATTTCGTTTAGACTGGTAGGCCTTATGTTTCTTGTGTCTAGTAGTTGTCGCCTCTTATGGCGGTGCCGACAAGTGGAATATATTGATGCTCGTATAAGGTTGGTAGCCCGATGACTGCAGATTTGGCATTCTTCTCCAGCAACATCGGTGGAATGCGTCAGATTTAGATCCAGGTTGGCGTGGGGAACATCCTCGGTCGGCACACCACATCATCAAGGGTTTGTTCTACAGTTCTGGTCTTCGGCTCACAACGCGTACAAGGCTATGACGCTGGCCTGGATTTTGGTTTGATTGTGCTCTGCCTCTTCCCCCAGTGTGCGTCTCAGCGGCGCCGGTGGTTGGCCGTAATTTCAAATTTGTTTGTTTAAGGACTCCAATATACTTATTTGTGATATTCTTTTGTGTGGTGTTCTTTTTGCAAAGGAAAATTTACATGTCTCGATCTTTCTGGTAGTTTTCGCATGTATGTGTGCAATTGTACTCTATTTTATTTGACTAATATAATATGTGCACTTCAAAAAGAAAAAGCGGTTACCATGTTTGGTCAAAAAACTTGGCCCCAATACAAAAGCGACCCTCGTCGGCCACCGTCTTTGCCTTTCTTGGACTTGTCTTTCCTCTTGAACTAGGTGGTCTTTAATACGTCTCAGATATATATACTTTTCCAAGCACTTTTCTCTTGTTTTGAACTCTAATTTGCATGATTTGGATGGAACTAACCCATACGGACGTTGTTTTTAGCAAAACTACGTTGGTGTTATTTTTGTGCAGAAATAAAAGTTCTCAGAATTGGCTGAAAATTTATAGAGATTTTTTTTCCTGAAATTACTAAAAAATACCCGCGAAAAGATCTACTGGAGGCGGGCCACCACAGATCCACAAGCTCAGGTGGCGCACCCCTCGAGCCTCCGTTTTCCCTACCTCGGGTCCTATAAGTTCCGTCTCGCGGAGAAAAAAACCCAGAGAGAAAGTTTCATGACGTTTTACGATACGGAGCCGCCGCCACCTCCCGTTCTTCATCGGGAGGGCTGATCTGGAGTCCATTCGGGGCTCCGGAGAGGGGGATTCGTCGCCATCGTCATCAACAATCCTTCTTCATCAGCAATTCCATGATGCTCACCACCGGGAGTGAGAAATTCCTTCGTAGGCTTAATGGACGGTGATGGAGTTGGATGAGATTTCTCATGTAATCGAGTCAATTTGTTAGGGCTTGATCCCTAGTATCCATTATGTTCCGAGATTGATGTTGCTATGACTTTTCCATGCTTAATGCTTGTCACTAGGGCCCTGAGTGCCATGATTTCAGATATGAACACTTTATGTTTCCATGAATATATTTGAGTTGTTGATCCTACCGCTAGTTATATGCACTTGTTATATATTGTTCTTAACCATAGACCCCACGGTGACAATAATTGGAACACTCTCCGGGGATGACTGTAATTCGAGGAGTTCATGTGTTCACCATGTGTTAATGCTTTGATCATGTTCTCTATTAAAAGGAAGCCTTAATATCCCTTAGATTTCCTTATGGACCCCGCTGCCACGGGAGGATAGGACAAAAGATGTCATGCAAGTTCTTATTACAAGCATGTATGAATATATACGGAATACATGCCTACATTGAATTGATGATTGAAGCTATTGTGTATCGCTCTAGGTTGTGATTGTTACATGATGAATGTCATCCATAGAAATATCCATCGCCGATCCAATGTCTATGCTTTTCTCATATTGTCTTTGCTAAGTTACTACTGTTGTTGTTGTTGCTGCTATTACAACCGCTACAAAACTGCTACTGTTACTGCTATTACTTCTACTATTACCGCTATTATCAAAACTATCAAACTACTATGCTACTAAACACTTTGTTGCAGAGAAACAACTTTCTAGGTGTGTTTGAATTGACAACTCAACTCCTATGGCTTATAAATATTCTTTGGCTCCCCTTGTGTCGAATCAGTAAATTGGGTGAAATACTACCCTCGAAGACTGTCACGATCCCCTATACTTATGGGTTATCAAGACCTTTTTTGCCACGGTTGCGGGGCGCATAGCTCTATTTATTAAGTTCACTTGGGAGTTGAATATCTGTTTATTACTATGAAGAATCTGAAGTACTCTAAGATGAAGATCGTACCCTCTAATATGAGGGGAGGTAAGGAACTACGATCTAGCTCTGCACTTGATTCACCTTTTGTTTTAAGTCGACTTGTGACACCACCACTTGCTATCCAGTCTGATATGTCACAAGTAATAGACACTCTTTCTGCTATTGATGATACTCATTATGATGCTACTACTCTACTTGATGAAACTATGCCACTTGGTGAATTTCTTGATGAACAAATTGCTAAAGCTTAAGAATTTGAAAATGATGAAACTAATGAAGATTATGATTCACCTGTTACACCTAGCACTCCTACTAGAACTAAAATGCTTGATATACCTGAGGATTATGTTATGTATGGTGAGATTGCTAAGAAATTTCTTGGTTGTAAGGATAGATATGACCTTAAGAAACAACTGAGTAAACTTAAAGAGAAGTCTATGAATGAAATGATGAAATATGTTCCTAAGTTTGCTACTTCTGCTATCTTTGTTACTGATAAGGATCATGAATTCTCTCTTGATCCCGAACTTATTACTTTGGTAGAGTCCGATCCTTTTCATGGTTATGAATCTGAAACCATTATGGCACATCTTACTAAATTAAATGACATTGCCACCCTATTTACTCAAGAGGAAAAATGCTATTATTACATTCTTAAGTTGTTTCCTTTGTCGTTAAAGGGTGATGCTAAAGAATGGTTTAATACTCTTTCTCTTGGTTGTGTGCGTAGTCCCTAGGATATGATATATTACTTTACTGAAAAATATTTTCCTGCTCATAAGAAACAAGCTGCCTTACAGGAAATATATAACTTTGTGCAATCTGAGGAGGAGCATCTCCCTCAAGCTTGTGGGAGGCTTCTCCAATTATTAAATGTTTTCCTTGATCATACTCTTAAGAAAAATGAAATACTTGATATCTTTTATAACGGACTAACCGATGCTTATAGGGACTACCTAGATAGTTGTGATAACTGTGTTTTCAGGGAACAAACTGTTGAGCATGCTCATGAACTATTGAATAACTTATTGAGAAATGCCAATGATTGGACACTTCCTGAACCACCACCTAAACCAACTCCGAAAAAGAGAGGTATTCTATTCCTCAGTCCAGATGATATGCAAGAAGCAAAAAATTCTATGAAGGAGAGAGGTATTAAATCTGAAGGCGTTAAGAATCTACCACCTATTGAAGAAATACATGGACTCGATATCCCGACACAGCTAGTAGAGGTAAATTCTCTTAATAGATTTGATGAGGGTGATGTTCCCTATAATAAATCTCCTAGTCAGTGCTTGGACGAATCCGACAACTTATTATAAAGCAAGAAAACTTTAATAAATACATAAGTGATCAATTGAAACATAATGCTATTATGATTGAACACTTGAGTGATATGATGTTTAGAATTGCAAATGATGTTAAAGGCTTATGTAAACATTCATCTATGGTTCATACTCAGTTAGAACAAGTTTCTAAGTCACAAAATGAATTGCTAAATGAAATGAATAGTAAAATGAATGATCATGCTTAGAGTAATGACTAGAGGATGTCAAAAGACTCAGGAACCTCTATATTCAAAGGGTCATCCTAAAAGAAGTGAGCAACATTCTTAGAGAATTAATAGTGATGCACCTAGTTCACTTAGGAAGAAGAAATGGAATAACGATACAACTTTGCATGCTTCTAGTTGTAGTAGTCGGTGGTGGCATCTGGCTCCTGGGATCCGTCATCTGATCGCATCAATCGGGTATAGGGGAAAAGAGGTAGCAAAGCAACCGTGAGTACTCATCCAAAGTACTCGCAAGACTTACATCAGATCTATACTAAGTATGCATCGGTATCAAAGGAATGGGGCTATATCTTTGGACTGAACAACAGAAATGCCAGAAGAGAAGGAAATGCCTAGCCTATAAAAGACTAGCATCTTGAAGCATCTTGTAGCAACAGAAGAGAGTAGAGTAACATAGCATAAGTAATAAGTATTTTGTAACATCGCCTAGGGATCACTTTCTTGGCTCCCTGCGAGAAAGCAATCCCTGAGCCATCTTAATCGTTCCATGCCTCAGCATCCAGTTCTAGTTGTATATATCATGATAAAACTCCGAGCGTTCGTTATCGTGGACACGGCTATTCGAATAGATTAACCTCCCTGCAGGGTGCACCAACTTACCCAACATGCTCGATCAACTCCGGCCGGACACACCATCAGGTCATGACCGGCCTCGGCCGATCAACACGTCATAGTCCTACCTAGGCTCAACAGAGAGGCCAACACGCCGCTCTACATCCTAAGCACGGGGAGTCTTGGGCCCATCGCCCTTTGCACTCCTGCACTTTGCGTACGTGGCCTATGAGTAGACCTAGCCTCCTTATACACATGCATAACCAGTCCAACCCGTCGCGCGCCGCTCAGTCGCTTATGTCCGAAGAGCTTCGGCTAATACATACGACGTAGAGTGCCCATACTTATTCCCATGTGGTGGTCGGTGCGAAAAGGCAAGAAGCCTACTCGGCACATATCCAAACCGTTAGTGTACTGGGAGCACGTGGTAACGATCAATGATCCATGATATGTGGTCCCGTCGCCCCGTCTCATCGACTTACGACGAGGGCTAAGAATGCCCGGCCGTGCCCCATAGAATTCTCGCCGGTACCCTCCAAGTCAACCCGACTTCACATCAACTCGCGGGTACCCTCACGGTCAACCCGACTCGCAAGAGACTATCGGGAACTCGGGTCCACCTCAACCGAGGTGGTACCGTCTGTCCCTTCAGTCCTGCAGAAACAATAACTCTCGCGGGTACCCCTCAGGGCCGACCCGTATTTATCATGGTTCCGGGGTTAAAGTCAAAGTAACTGTGTGTCCATAACGCCAAGGGGGAATCCAAGGAATCACCCTCGATGGATTCCACTTGATGTAACCGTCATGGTGAACTTGGGGGAATCACCCTCGATGATTCACACTTGAGGTGTTACACAACAGAGGCGTTATCGGGAGTGGTGAAGGAGGAATCACCCTCTGTAGACCATGACTGATTAACTACACTACAAAGGTCTCATTTGAAGTGCTATACGAGGTATTACCCTCGGCACTTGATAGTAGCTATGCAGAGTCGTACAACTAAGGGAGTGTGATGTGATGTGTCAGGCTCAGGACGTTGATAAGTTGATTGAGTCATCGGTCATCAAGCGGGGGTAACTGGGACAAGGTGAGGGGCCACTGATGGATCACTAACCAACCTATACTAAGCATATAGGATAAGCAGGTAAGGTACAAAAGCAGGTTACAAAAGCAGGCTATGCATAGGAATAGGAGCAAACAAATATAGAAGCAACATCCAATGCAAGCATGAGAGAGAAGGAACTGGGCAATATATTCAAGGGGGTTTTGCTTTCCCGGAAGCTCTACAGACAGACTCGGACCCTCGATGGTAAAGTAGTCGATCACCAGATCAACATCGATCTCAGGGTCTGCCGGAGAAGGAGGGGGAGAAACAATAAATAATGGGCATACGAATGCAAAAACAAGCATGGCATGACAGTAGGCTATGCTAGGGGTGACCTAACACAGTGATAGGTGTTTAAGACAGAGCAGGAAAATATCGGGGAATATTTTCCCGGCTCCATGCATTTATCAGTCAGACGATTTGGATGGGAAGGTTTAATGTTTGCAGTGTTGGGGGCATGTGACAAATAAGTGAATGGCATATTCGGATTCATACAATTTTTTTGAGCAACTTTCATATATAAGTTATTTTCATCTGACCTATAGATTATTTTATATGATTTTCCAAAGATTTAAACATTTCTGAAATTATTATTATTCAATTTAATTCGAAAAGCAGATTTATTACGTCAGCATGACATCAGTAGCCAACCCAGCTGGTCCAAGTCAAACCTGACATTTGGGTCCCACCTATCATAGACAGAAGGGTTAACAGTGGATTAATTTTTAACTAAACTAACTAATTAAGCACCTAGGCCCACCTGCCAGTCACTAATTAATTTTATTAATTATTTTTAAAACATTTTTAGTTAATTAGGGTGTGGGCCCGATTTGTCAGCGGTTGGGGCCGGTCCAGTCAGCAGGGTTGACTGGGTCAATTGGTCAGCCGGGCCCTTGGGGCCCATCGATCAGTGACACAGGGGTGGCCCTAGGTTGGCCACGTCGGCGGGCGCTGAAGAGGGCTCCTGCGAGCCTCTCCGCGACGGTTCTACGCCGGAGTCGGTCAGGATTAGCCCCCCGACGTCCATCTGACGCGCGAAAGGGCGCGTTCGAACGGCTGTTCGAGGACACGTCTATCTACGGCGGTGACCGTGCCGGGGGTGGCCGGAAACGACGATGGTGAGTGACGAGGCGGTGGCCGTGAGGGTGTGAGCGCGGGCGTGGCCAGGCTGCAACGGGGTGCGGCGAGCGCGGGTCTGGTGAGGGACACGACCAACGAGTGATGACCCACAAGTATAGGGGATCTAACATAGTCCTTTTGATAAGTAAGAGTGTCGAACCCAACGAGGACTAGAAGGAAATGACAAGCGGTTTTCAGCAAGGTATTCTCTGCAAGCACTGAAATTATCGGTAACAGATAGTTGTGTGATAAGATAATTCATAACGGGTAACAAGTAACAAAAGTAAACAAGGTGCAGCAAGGTGGCCCAATCCTTTTTGTAGCAAAGGACAAGCCTGGACAAACTCTTATATAAAGCAAAGCGCTCCCGAGGACACATGGGAATTGTTATCAAGTTAGTTTCCATCATGCTCATATGATTCACGTTTGTTACTTTGATAATTTGATATGTGGGTGGACCGGTGCTTGGGTGTTGCCCTTCCTTGGACAAGCCTCCCACTTATGATTAACCCCTCTCGCAAGCATCCGCAACTACGAAAGAAGAATTAAGATAAACCTAACCATAGCATGAAACATATGGGTCCAAATCAGCCTCTTACGAAGCAACACATAAACTAGGGTTTAAGATTCTGTCACTCTAGCAACCCATCATCTACTTATTACTTCCCAATGCCTTCCCCTAGGCCCAAATCATGGTGAAGTGTCATGTAGTCGACGTTCACATAACACCACTAGAGGAGAGACAACATACATCTCATCAAAATATCGATTGAATACCAAATTCACATGATTACTTATAACAAGACTTCTTTCATGTCCTCATGAACGAAAGTAACTACTCACAAAACATATTCATAGTCAAGATCAGAGGAGTATTAATTATCATTAAGGATCTGAAAATATAATCTTCCACCGGATAAACCAACTAGCATCAACTACAAGGAGTAATCAACACTACTAGCAACCCATAGGTACCACTCTGAGGTTTTGAGACAGAGATCAGATACAAGAGATGAACTAGGGTTTGGAGAGGAGATGGTGCTGGTGAAGATGTTGATGGAGATTGACCCCCTCTCGATGAGAGGATCGTTGGTGATGACGATGGCTTTGATGTCCCCCTCCCGGAGGGATGTTTTCCCGGCAGAACAGCTCCGCCGGAGCCCTAGATTGGTTCTGCCCAGGTTCCGCCTCGAGACAGTGGCACTTCATCCCGAAAGCTTCCTTTTGATTTTTTTCTAGGTCAAAACGCACCATATAGCAGAAGATGGGCGTCGAGGCCTGCAAGCTAGCCCACAAGGACGGGGGGCGTGCCCAGGGGGTAGGGCGCGCCCTACACCCTTGTGGCTGGCTGGTGGCCCCTCTCTGGTACTTTCTTCGCCCAATATTTTTATATATTCCAAAAATATTCTTCGTGAAGTTTTGGGACTTTTGGAGTTGTGTAGACTAGGTCTCTAATATTTGCTCCTTTTCTAGTCCAGAATTCCAGCTGCCGGCATTCTCCCTCTTCATGTAAACCTTATAAAATAAGGGAGAAAAGGCATAAGGATTGTGATATAATATGTAATAACAGCCCATAATGCAATAAATATTGATATAAAAGAATGATGCAAAATGGACGTATCAACTCCCCCAAGCTTAGACCCCGCTTGTTGATAACCCACAAGTATAGGGGATCGCAACATTTTTCGAGGGTAGAGTATTCAACCCAAATTTATTGATTCGACACAAGGGGAGCCAAAGAATATTCTCAAGTATTAACAGTTGAGTTGTCAATTCAACCGCACCTAAAAGACTTAATATCTGCAGCAAAGTATTTAGTGGCAAAGTAATATGGAAGTAACAGTAACCGTGGCAAAATTAACAGTATTGGTTCTTGTAGTAATCGTAACAGCGGCAACGGAAAAGTAACTAAGCAAAGATCAATATGTGAAAAGCTCGTAGGCAATGGATCAGTGATGGATAATTATGTCAGATGCGATTCCTCATGCAAAAGTTATAACATAGGGTGACATAGAACTAGCTCCAGTTCATCAATATAATGTAGGCATGTATTCCGAATATAGTCATACATGCTTATGGAAAAGAACCTACATGACATCTTTTGTCCTACCCTCCCGTGGCAGCGGGGTCCTATTGGAAACTAAGGAATATTAAGGCCTCCTTTTAATAGAGTACCTGACCAAAGCATTAACACTTAGTGAATACATGAACTCCTCAAACTACGGTCATCACCGGGAGTGGTCCCGATTATTGTCACTACCATAACACATAGTAGGTGACTATTGACTTGCAAAATAGGATCAAGAACTCACATATATTCATGGAAACATAATAGGTTCAGATCTGAAATCATGGCACTCGGGCCCTAGTGACAAGCATTAAGCATAGCAAAGTCATAGCAACATCAATCTTAGAACATAATGGATACTAGGGATCAATCCCTAACAAAACTAACTCGATTACATGATAAATCTCATCCAATCCATCACCGCACAACAAGCCTACGATGGAATTACTCACGCACGGCGGTGAGCATCATGAAATTGGTGATGGATGAAGGTTGGTGATGACGATGGCAACGGATTCCCCTCTCCGGAGCCTCGAACGGACTCCAGATCAGCCCTTTCGAGAGAGATTAATGCTTGGCGGCGGCTCCATATCGTAAAACGCGATGAATCCTTCTCGATGATTTTTTCTCCCCGAACATGAATATATAGAGTTGGAGTTGACGTCGGTGGAGCCTCAGGAGGCCCACGAGGCAGGGGGGCTGCACCCTCGTGGACAGGGTGTGGGCCCCCTAGTGTTGATTCTTTCGCCAGTATTCTTTTAATTCCAAAACGCGTCTCCGTTGATTTTCAGGTCATTCCGAGAACTTCTATTTCTGCACAAAAGTAACACCATGGCAATTCTGCTGAAAATAGCGTCAATCCAGGTTAGTTCCATTAAAATCATGCAAGTTAGAGTCCAAAACAAGGTCAAAAGTGTTTGGAAAAGTAGATACAATGGAGACGTATCAACTCCCCCAAGCTTAAACCTTTGCTTGTCCTGAAGCAATTCAGTTGACAAACTGAAAGTGGTAAAGAAAAAGTTTTACAAACTCTGTTTGATCTTGTTGTTTCAAATATGTAAAGCCAACATTCAAGTTTTCAGCAAAGATTATGGACTAACCATATTCACAATAACATTTAGGTCTCATGTTTACTCATATCAATGGCATAATCAACTAGCGAGCAATAATAATAAATCTCGGATGACAACACTTTCTCAAAACAATCATAATATGATATAACAAGATGGTATCTCGCTAGCCCTTTCTGAGACCGCAAAACATAAATGCAGAGCACCCTAGAAGAACAAGGACTGACTGGAAATTGTAATTCATGGTAAAAGAGATCCAGTCATAGTCATACTCAAATGTAAATTAATAGCAATGCATGTGCATGACAGCGGTGCTCTCCAACTGGTTCTTGTTAATAAGAGGATGATGACTCAACATAAAAGTAAATATATAGGCCCTTCGCAGAGGGAAGCAGAGATTTAGAGAGGTGCCAGAGCTCGAGTTTTGAAATAGAGATAAATAATATTTTGAGTGGCATACTTTCATTGTCAACATAACAACCAAGAGATCTCGATATCTTCCATGCTACACACATTATAGGCGGTTCCCAAACAGGATGGTAAAGTTTATACTCCCCCACCACCAACAAACATCAATCCATGGCTTGTCCGAAACAACGGGTGCCTCCAACTAAAAACAATTCTGGGGGAGTTTTGTTTGCAATTATTTTAATTTAAGCATGGGACTGGGCATCCCGGTTACCAGCCATTTTCTCGTGAATCACTACCAAAAAAATACACTAGGGTGACCGACACGTGACATCCACCGTAACAAAACACCGTTAAGCTATTGGGTCCGGTTTTGGATCCGATAACCCGTTAACAACCCCGACCAATGGGGTTTTTCCACGTGTAAAATCATCATTGGCTGGAGGAAACATGTGTCAGCTCACCGTTGGGACAGATGTCATCCACTCATTGGACCCAAAGCGCCTATGATACATCGACACGTTGCACGGCCCAACAGAGGCCCATTCCTGTGAAAAGGCCGGCCCGTTTGACTTGCTCAAAAGGTGGCGGGCCGGCCCACGGCAAGCCTGTTAACGGCCTGTTCGCATATAGCCCATTTATAGCCCGCTAACCCAGAGCCCGTTTACGGCCTATCCGAATTAGGCCCAGTAGCGTCATCTGGGCCGTCCAATATAATTCCAGTCCGTTTTAACTTCCGGCCCATATATGGCCCATGACGTCTTTCGGCCCATATGAGGCCCTTAGTAACCCTCGGCCCATTAACGTCATGTGGTGAAACTGGCCCGTAATGAACAATGTATCACTTTATACCCATTAACGGCCCATTATTCCGTTGGGCTGTTTCCAGCCAATGTTATCTTTCGGCCTTCTCAGGGCCCATTTATTCTTGGGCTCATTTCCAGTATTCGTTTACTTATGGCCCGTTACTATCATTTTCTGCTTGTGGGCCAAATTCAGCCCATGGTTACAGTCGGCCCGTTTGTGGCTCGTTAATAGGTTGGGCCGTTTTCATAGCGTCATCAAATACGGCCGATTAACGACGACCCGTTATGGTCGGCCCATGAACGGACGATTTCAACTCTAGCCCATTTACGACCATAATGTGGTCTGTTGTTGGCCCATGTTTGGCCAACCGATCATACGGCCCGGAGAAGGCCCATTGATGATACGGTCCGTAGAAGGCCCATTGTGTCTATGGCCCGTATAAGGCCCATTGTTTCTACGGCCCATAGGAGCCCCATGTTAACTACAGTAAATATGTAGCCCATGGTTATTGTGGCCTAGTTTTAAAAAATAGGTTATTGCGGCCACTAGCAAGCCGCAGAAAAAGAGCTGCACTGACTACAAGAAAACAAATAAACAAGACAATAAGGAAATAAATTAGCAAGCAACTTACGCTAGGCTATCACGGCTATTACACATATAACATCCACTGGGCATCAAAGTTCACCACCAGTGCAAATATAGGGAACAAAGCAGCATATAAACGCCGCAGCAAAACAACTCCAGAACTGAAACCACTTCAGAAGAGCTCAAGAAACAATATCCTGGGTACCCATAATGCTGGCAAGATGCTTAGCAAGCTTATTAACTTTCTCTTGTTTGGCGCTTAAATCCTCCAGCACTTGTTGTTGCACCAGAAAGTATGCATCTGAATTCTGCAGGGACTTCCTCAGTCCTTCGGCTTCTTGTTGCATAACATCTGATCGATGTCTTTCAACTTGAAGTTGAGACTCAAGAAGCTGAACTGATTCAGGCAGCGAGTTCGAAGATCTGGTGCCAGCAGTAATAGCCAGTAGCTCAAACACTACATCAAGATAGGACTTTGGGGTTGTCTCAATGTCTTCAATATAGTTTTTATCAGCTTTCTTGGAGACCAACAGGGATGTCTCACTATCTTGAACCTTATTTGCATTCCTTCCTTTACCATTGCATAACGGGGTACTCTTCTCCAATATTTTATCCGCGTTCTAAAAGAGAAACAAACAAACACATCACATGTTTACAATGTAGTATATGAAACTCATTTTGGTAAACTAGTTCAGTAGTAAGGTGGACAGGATAACATCATGAAACAAACATATATCTATATAGTATGGTCACTGTATGGTCTATATCATTCTAGTTTATGTTGCCAAATCAAGATAGATACAGTTCGAATCATATCTATTTAAGACAAAGCAGCATAGACAGAATATAAGTGTGGGAAACTACACAACAATAACAACACTTGTAATGTGCATGGCATGAGAACATAACTGTTTATTCAATTGAAACTGAAATCAACATAGAGCAAGTTACAACAACAAACACGTTAAAGAAACAGGTTTAGAACATACCTATTGCACCATTGGAGTTTCAATTGCATCCTTCAAATATGAAATTAGTTGGTATGAGTAAATACAGTGATGCAAGAGAAAAGTAGTATGAACCATAGCTATGGAACCTGACCTGAGAACAATTCTTCTTCTGCTTTAAGCATTGACTTGGGGTTCGGAGTGGTGGTCCTCGTGCTTTGGGCACTGCAGTTGCCTTACTAACTGCTCGTGTTTGGGTGCTCTGTGGTGGAGACGGTGCTGTGTCAACGGGAACTGGGTTACTATCTGCTGGGGTTGGGGTTAGAAGGGGTGTAGCTAGTTCTCTGTCCAACTGGGTGGGGGTACAATCTGCGTGAGTCTGGGTTATGTGTGGTGGGGCTGGTTCTTGGGCAAGTACAATCATGGTTCTATCTCCATCGACAGGTAGCCCGATCTTTTTTGCAGACCGTGTTTTTACTCCCACAGATACTGCCATCACCCCCTCCAATTGAAATGGCTGATAAACAAGAAAAATAATTGAATTTACATACATTGTAAGATAGACAGGTGCAATGGATAGTAGGGAAGAAAATAGGGCATGAAATAATTCACATTTATGTGGTCTAACCAAACAGAATAGCAGGACATAATTTCACATATATGATGGCTAATTAAACATGATATCATGACATAATTTCACATGTATGATGGCTAACTAAACATGATAGAATGACATACTTCAAAATATAATGACTACGTAAACATGATGACATGATATAACTATACGATGTGTCTATTAAAGTGGTTGGCATGCCATAAATCACAAACATGGCGTCGATGGAAACATGATGGCATGATATAATTCATGGATAGAATGGCATAATTCAAAATATGATGACTATGTAAACATGATGAGATGATATAACTATATTATGTCTTTAGAAAATGGCTTGGCATGCCATAATTCAGATACATGCTGTCTATGTAAACATCATGGCATGATATAATTCAAATATATGATTTATATACTAAGGAAGTGAGCAGAGGGCAATCACATATATGATGTGTCTACTAAGGAGATGGCATTCAATATCGTGTATATGATGTAAAAACTAAGCATTGAAATACAACATATGCATGATATGAGTAATATAACCCTGCCAAGTTTGAGCATACACCTTAGGGGGATAATAGGACTGGTCATCTGCCTTTGAATCCTCCTCTGAAGAGCTATCTGTAACCAGCAAGATATCTGCTTCAGCAGGTAGCATTGTCTGCTCTGAAGACCTTGTTTTGACTCCAGATTTCTCCATCACCAATTCAAATGGCTGATGCACAAGAAGAGTAGTTGAATATACAAACATTGTCGACAGAAGCAATGAGAAATACAAAAAAAGGACAACATGATATAATTCACATATATGACACTTGGCTAAACAACATGACATTGCATAGTTCACATATATAATGCCTTGCGACAAGATATCATTGCATAATTCACATATATAATGTCTTGCAACAAGATGGCATTGCATAATTCACATATATGGTAATTAGACACTAAACAGGTGGCATTCACACAAAGCATGTCTAAACTAAGCAAATGA
>NC_041384.1:501398929-501432984 GCF_002162155.2 Triticum dicoccoides
GAAATTCAAAATTTTCCTACGTGTCACCAAGATCTATCTATGGAGAAACCAGCTACGAGTAGAAGGAGAGTGCATCTACATACCCTTGTAGATCGCTAAGCGGAAGCGTTCAAGTGAACGGGGTTGATGGAGTCGTACTCGTCGTGATTCAAATCACCGATGATCAAGTGCCGAACGCACGGCACCTCCGCGTTCAACACACGTACAGCCCGATGACGTCTCCCACGCCTTGATCCAGCAAGGAGAGAGGGAGAGGTTGAGGAAGACTCCATCCAACAGCAGCACAACGGCGTGGTGGTGGTGGAGGAGCGTGGCAATCCCGCAGGGCTTCGCCAAGCACCGCGGGAGAGGAGGAGGACTTGGGAGAGGGGAAGGGCTGCGCCAGAACTTCGTCTATAGCTCCCATGCGCCTCCCCACTATATATAGGGGTGGAGGGGCTGGTTTCTTGCCCTCCAAGTCCATTGGGGCGTTGGCCAAGGTGGGAGGAAATAAATCTCATTATTTACTTCCCCACCGATTGTTATCCCCCCTTTTTAGGGATCTTGATCTTATCCCTTCGGGATATGATCTTATTCCTTCTAAGGGGGGATCTTGGTGCGCCTTGACCAGGGGTGTGGGGCCTTGCCCCCACTACCCACGTCTATGTGGGTCCCCCCATGCAGGTGGGCCCCACTCCGAAACCTTCTAGAACCTTCCCGGTACAATACCGAAAAATCCCGAACATTTTCCGGTGGCCAAAATAGGACTTCCCATATATAAATCTTTACCTCCGGACCATTCTGGAACTCCTCGTGACGTCCGGGATATCATCCGGGACTCCGAACAACATTCGGTAACCACATACAAACTTCCTTTATAACCCTAGCGTCATCGAACCTTAAGTGTGTAGACCCTACGGGTTCGGGAGACATGTAGACATGACCGAGACGTTCTCCGGTCAATAACCAACAGCGGGATCTGGATACCCATGATGGCTCCCACATGTTCCACGATGATCTCATCGGATGAACCACGATGTCAAGGACTTAATCAATCCCGTATTCAATTCCCTTTGTCTATCGGTATGTTACTTGCCCGAGATTCGATCGTCGGTATCCAATACCTTGTTCAATCTCGTTACCGGCAAGTCACTTTACTCGTTCCGTAACACATCATCCCGTGATCAACTCCTTGGTCACATTGCGCATATGATGATGTCCTACCGAGTGGGCCCAGAGATACCTCTCCGTTTACACGGAGTGACAAATCCCAGTCTCGATCCGCATAAAACAATAGATACTTTCGGAGATACCTGTAGTGCACCTTTATAGTCACCCAGTTACATTGTGACGTTTGATACACCCAAAGCACTCCTACGGTATCCAGGAGTTACACGCTCTCATGGTCAAAGGAAGAGAAACTTGACATTGGCAAAGCTCTAGCAAACGAACTACACGATCTTTTTGCTAGGCTTAGGATTGGGTCTTGTCCATCACATCATTCTCCTAATGATGTGATCCCGTTATCAACGACATCCAATGTCCATAGCCAGGAAACCATGACTATCTGTTGATCACAACGAGCTAGTCAACTAGAGGCTCACTAGGGACATATTGTGGTCTATGTATTCACACGTGTATTACGATTTCCGGATAATACAGTTATAGCATGAATAAAAGACAATTATCATGAACAAGGAAATATAATAATAATACTTTATTATTGCCTCTAGGGCATATTTCCAACAGTCTCCCACTTGCACTAGAGTCAATAATCTAGTTCACATCGCCATGTGATTAACACTCACAGGTCACATCGCCATGTGACTAATACCCAAGAGTTTACTAGAGTCAGTAGTCTAGTTCACATCACTATGTGATTAACACTCAATGAGTTTTATGTTTGATCATGTTGCTTGTGAGAGAGGTTTTAGTCAACGGGTCTGAACCTTTCAGATCCGTGTGTGCTTTACAAATCTCTATGTCATCTCCTAGATGCAGCTACCACGCTCTATTTGGAGCTATTCCAAACAACTGTTCTACTTGGAGCTATTCTAAATTATTGCTCCATTATATGTATCCGGTCTCTCTACTCAGAGCTATCCGGATAGGTGTCAAGCTTGCATCGTCGTAACCTTTACGACGAACTCTTTTACCACCTCTATAATCGAGAAAATTCCTTAGTCCACTAGTTACTAAGGATAACTTTGACCGCTGTCCTATGAGCCATTCTTGGATCACTCTTGTACCCCTTGACTGACTCATGGCAAGGCACACTTCAGGTGCGGTACACAGCATAGCATACTGAAGAGCCTACGTGTTAAGCATAGGGGACGACCTTCGTCCTTTCTCTCTATTCTGCCGTGGTCGAGCTTTAAGTCTTAACTTCGTACCTTACAACTCAGGCAAGAACTCCTTCTTTGACTGGTCCATCTTGAACATCTTCAAGATCATGTCAAGGTATGTGCTCATTTGAAAGTATTATTAAGCATTTTGATCTATCCTTATAGATCTTGATGCTCAATGTTCAAGTAGCTTAATCCAGGCTTTCCATTGAAAAACACTTTCAAAATAACCCTATATGCTTTCCAGAAATTCTACGTCATTTCTGATCAACAATATGTCAACAACATATACTCATCAGAAATTCTATAGTGCTCCCACTCACTTCTTTGGAAATACAAGTTTCTCATAAACTTTGTACAAACCCAAAAATTTTTATCATCATCAAAGCATACATTCCAACTCCGAGATGCTCACTCCAGTCCTTAGAAGGATTGCTGGAGCTTTGCATACTTATTAGCATCTTTCGGGATTGACAAAACCTTCCGGTTGTATCACATACAACCTTTCCTCATTAAAATCGTCGAGGAAACAATGTTTTGACATCCTATCTGCAAGATTTCATAAATAATGCAGTAATCGCTAATATAATTCCAACAGACTCTTAGCATCGCTACGAGTGAGAAAATCTCATCGTAGTCAACTCCTTGAACTTGTCGGAAAACATCTTAACGACAAGTCGAGCTTTCTTAATGGTGACATTTACCATCATTGTCCGTCTTCCTTTTGAAATCCATCTGTACTCATTAGCCTTACAACCATCGAGCCGTTCTGCCAAAGTCTACACTTTGTTTTCACACATGGATCCTCTCTCGGATTTTATGGCCTCAAGCCATTTATCGGAATCTGGGCCCACCATCGCTTCTCCATAGCTCGTAGGTTCATTGTTGTCTAGCAACATGACCTTCAAGACAGGATTACGTACCACTCTAAAGTAGTACGCATCCTTGTCATCCTACGAGGTTTGGGAGTGACTTGATCCGAAGTTTCATGATCAATATCATAAGCTTCCACTTCAATTGGTGTAGGTGCCACAGGAACAACTCCCTGTGCCCTGTCACACACTAGTTGAAGAGACGGTTCAATAACCTCATCAAGTCTCCACCATCCTCCCACTCAATTCTTTCGAGAGAAACTTTTCCTCGAGAAAGGACCCGATTCTAGAAACAATCCATATTGCTGTCGGATCTGAATTAGGAGGTATACCCAACTGTTTTGGGTTTCCTATGAAGATGCATTTTATCCGCTTTGGGTTCGAGCTTATCAACCTGAAACTTTTTCATATAAGTGTCGCAGCCCCAAACTTTTAAGAAACGACAACTTAGGTTTCTCTAAACCATAATTCATACGGTGTCATCTCATCGGAATTACGTGGTGCCCTATTTAAAGTGAATGTGGTTGTCTCTAATGCCTAACCCATGAACGATAGTGGTAATTCGATAAGAGACATCATGGTACGCACCATATCCAATAGGGTGCAGTTATGATGTTCGGACACACCATCACACTATGGTGTTCCAGGCGGTATTAATTGCAAAACAATTTCCACAATGTCTTAATTGTGTGCCAAAACTCGTAACTCAGATATTCATCTCTATGATCTTATCATAGAAATTTTATCCTCTTGTCACGATGATCTTCAACTTTACTCTGAAATTACTTGAACCATTCAATAATTCAGACTTGTGTTTCATCAAGTAAATATATTCAACATCTACTCGAATCATCTGTGAAGTAAGAACATAATGATATTCACTGCATGCCTCAACACTCATTGGACTACACACATCAAAATGTGTTACTTCCAACAAGTTGCTATCTTGTTCCATCTTACTGAAACCGAGGCTTTTCAGTCATCTTGCCCATGTGGTATGATTTGCATATCTCAAGTGATTCAAAATCAAGTGAGTTCAAACGGTCCATTTGCATGGAGTTTCTTCATGCATATATACCAATAGACATGGTTCGCATGTCTCAAACTTTTCAAAAATGAGTGAGTCCAAAGATCCATCAACATGGAGCTTCTTCATGCATTTTATACCGATATGACTTACGTGGCAGTGCCACAAATAGGTGGTACTATCATTACTATCTTTTGGCATGAACATGTGTATCACTACGATCGAGATTTCAATGAACCATTCATTTTAGGTGCAAGACCATTGAAGGTATTATTCAAATAAATAGAGTAACCATTATTCTCTTTAAATGAATAACCGTATTGCGATAGACATAATCCAATCATGTCTATGCTCAATGCAAACACCAAATCTCGATGGTAGAGGGAGCGTGCGATGCTTGATCATATCAACATTGGAAACACTTCCAACACATATCGTCAGCTCACCTTTAGCTAGTCTCCGTTTATGCCGTAGCTTTTATTTCGAGTTACTAACACTTAGCAACCGAACCGGTATCTTATACCCTGGTGCTACTAGGAGTACTAGTAAAGTACACATTAACATAATGTATATCCAATATACTTCTATCGACCTTGCCAGCCTTCTCATCTACCAAGTATCTAGGGTAATTCTGCTCTAGTGACTGTTCCCCTTATTACAGAAGCACTTAGTCTCGGGTTTGGGTTCAACCTTGGGTTTCTTCACTGGAGCAGCAGCTGATTTGCCGTTTCATGAAGTATCCCTTCTTGCCCTTGCCCTTCTTGAAACTAGTGGTTTCACCAACCATCAACAATTGATGCTCCTTCTTGATTTCTACTTTCGCGGTGTCAAACATCGTGAATACCTCAAGGATCATCTTATTTATCCTTGATATGTTATAGTTCATCATGAAGCTCTAGCAGCTCGGTGGCAATGACTTTGGAGAAACATCACTATCTCATTTGGAAGATCAACTCCCACTCAATTCAAGTGATTGTTGCACTCAGACAATGTGAGCACAAGCTCAACGATTGAGATTTTCTCCCTTAGTTTGCAGGCTAAGAGAATCGTCGGAGGTCTTATACCTCTTGACGTGAGCACGAGCCTGAAATCCCAATTTCAGCCCTCGAAACATCTCATATGTTCCGCGATGTTTTGAAAACGTCTTTGGTGCCTCTACTTAAACCATTTAACTGAACTATCACGTAGTTATCAAAACGTGTATGTTCGATGTTCGGAACATCCACAAACGACGTTTGGGGTTCAGCACACTGAGCAGTGCATTAAGGACATAAGCTTTCTACTGTCCGCATAATTGCTACTTTCAACTTTCAACTATATTTTCTCTAGGAACATAACTAAAACAGTTGAACTATAGCGTGAACTACGACATAATTTGCAAAAGGTCTTTTGACTATGTTCAGGATAATTAAGTTCATCTTATGAACTCCCACTCAGATAGACATCCCTCTGGTCATCTAAGTGATTACATGATCCGAGTCAACTAGGCCGTGTCCGATCATCACGTGAGACGGACTAGTCATCATCAGTGAACATCTTCATGTTGATCGTATCTACTATACGACTCATGCTCGACCTTTCGGTCTCCGTGTTCCGAGGCCATGTCTGTACATACTAGGCTCGTCAAGTTAACCCTAAGTGTTTTCGTTGTGTAAAACTGTCTTACACCCGTTGTATGTGAACGTAAGAATCCATCACACCCGATCATCACGTGGTGCTTAGAAGCGACGAACTGTAGCAACGGTGCACAGTTAGGGGAGAACACTTCTTGAAATTGTTGTAAGGGATCATCTTATTTACTACCGTCGTTCTAAGCAAACAAGATGCATAAACATGATAAACATCACATGCAATCAAATAGAGTAGTGACATGATATGGCCAATATCATATAGCTCCTTTGATCTTCATCTTCGGGGCTCCATGATCATCTTGTTACCGGCATGACACCATGATCTCCATCATCATGATCTCCATCATCGTGTCTTCATGAAGTTGTCACGCCAACGACTACTTCTACTTCTATGGCTAACGCGTTTAGCAATAAAGTAAAGTAAGTTACATGGCGTTCTTCAATGACACGCAGGTCATACAATAAATAAAGACAACTCCTATGGCTCCTGCCGGTTGTCATACTCATCGACATGCAAGTCGTGATTCCTATTACAAGAACATGATCAATCTCATACATCACATATCATTCATCACATTCTTCTTGGCCATATCACATCACATAGCATACCCTGCAAAAACAAGTTAGACGTCCTCTAATTGTTGTTTGCATGTTTTACGTGGCTGCTATGGGTTCTAGCAAGAACGTTTCTTACCTACGCAAAACCACAACGTGATATGCCAATTGCTATTTACCCTTCATAAGGACCCTTTTCATCGAATCCGTTCCGACTAAAGTGGGAGAGACTGGCACCCGCTAGCCACCTTATGCACCAAGTGCATGTCAATCGGTGGAACCTGTCTCACGTAAGAGTACGTGTAAGGTCGGTCCGGGCCGCTTCATCCCACAATACCGTCGAAACAAGATTGGACTAGTAACGGTTAGCATATTGAACAAAATCAACGCCCACAACTACTTTGTGTTCTACTCGTGCAAAGAATCTACGCAATAGACCTAGCTCATGATGCCACTGTTGGGGAACGTAGCAGAAATTCAAAATTTTCCTACGTGTCACCAAGATCTATCTATGGAGAAACCAGCTACGAGTAGAAGGAGAGTGCATCTACATACCCTTGTAGATCGCTAAGCGGAAGCGTTCAAGTGAACGGGGTTGATGGAGTCGTACTCGTCGTGATTCAAATCACCGATGATCAAGTGCCGAACGCACGGCACCTCCGCGTTCAACACACGTACAGCCCGATGACGTCTCCCACGCCTTGATCCAGCAAGGAGAGAGGGAGAGGTTGAGGAAGACTCCATCCAACAGCAGCACAACGGCGTGGTGGTGGTGGAGGAGCGTGGCAATCCCGCAGGGCTTCGCCAAGCACCGCGGGAGAGGAGGAGGACTTGGGAGAGGGGAAGGGCTGCGCCAGAACTTCGTCTATAGCTCCCATGCGCCTCCCCACTATATATAGGGGTGGAGGGGCTGGTTTCTTGCCCTCCAAGTCCATTGGGGCGTTGGCCAAGGTGGGAGGAAATAAATCTCATTATTTACTTCCCCACCGATTGTTATCCCCCCTTTTTAGGGATCTTGATCTTATCCCTTCGGGATATGATCTTATTCCTTCTAAGGGGGGATCTTGGTGCGCCTTGACCAGGGGTGTGGGGCCTTGCCCCCACTACCCACGTCTATGTGGGTCCCCCCATGCAGGTGGGCCCCACTCCGAAACCTTCTAGAACCTTCCCGGTACAATACCGAAAAATCCCGAACATTTTCCGGTGGCCAAAATAGGACTTCCCATATATAAATCTTTACCTCCGGACCATTCTGGAACTCCTCATGACGTCCGGGATATCATCCGGGACTCCGAACAACATTCGGTAACCACATACAAACTTCCTTTATAACCCTAGCGTCATCGAACCTTAAGTGTGTAGACCCTACGGGTTCGGGAGACATGTAGACATGACCGAGACGTTCTCCGGTCAATAACCAACAGCGGGATCTGGATACCCATGATGGCTCCCACATGTTCCACGATGATCTCATCGGATGAACCACGATGTCAAGGACTTAATCAATCCCGTATTCAATTCCCTTTGTCTATCGGTATGTTACTTGCCCGAGATTCGATCGTCGGTATCCAATACCTTGTTCAATCTCGTTACCGGCAAGTCACTTTACTCGTTCCGTAACACATCATCCCGTGATCAACTCCTTGGTCACATTGCGCATATGATGATGTCCTACCGAGTGGGCCCAGAGATACCTCTCCGTTTACACGGAGTGACAAATCCCAGTCTCGATCCGCATAAAACAATAGATACTTTCGGAGATACCTGTAGTGCACCTTTATAGTCACCCAGTTACATTGTGATGTTTGATACACCCAAAGCACTCCTACGGTATCCAGGAGTTACACGCTCTCATGGTCAAAGGAAGAGAAACTTGACATTGGCAAAGCTCTAGCAAACGAACTACACGATCTTTGTGCTAGGCTTAGGATTGGGTCTTGTCCATCACATCATTCTCCTAATGGTGTGATCCCGTTATCAACGACATCCAATGTCCATAGCCAGGAAACCATGACTATCTGTTGATCACAACGAGCTAGTCAACTAGAGGCTCACTAGGGACATATTGTGGTCTATGTATTCACACGTGTATTACGATTTCCGGATAATACAGTTATAGCATGAATAAAAGACAATTATCATGAACAAGGAAATATAATAATAATACTTTATTATTGCCTCTAGGGCATATTTCCAACACTATCTATAACTAGCAAGACATGCACTTCGTCAGATAGCATTGTCTGTTCTGAAGACCGTGTTTCCACTCCAGATTTTTCCATGACCGTGCCAAATGGCTGATGCACAGTAAGAGTAATTGAATGTACTAAAATTGTTGACAAATTTAACACGTAATAAAAAATGATGTCATGATATAATTCACATATAAGATGACTGGCTAACCAGGGTGGCATTGCAAAATTCACATATATGATGCCTGGCTAAACAAGATGGCATTGCATGATTCACATATACAATAAAGAAACTAAACAAATGGCATTGACACAAAGCATGTCTAAACTAAGCAGATGACATCTTTGACGTATACAGTAAGCAACGCAAGGCACCATATGCATGATATTACCAGCATTAGCATGCCAAGTTAGAGCGAAGACCTCATGGGGTAAATAGGAGTGGTCTTCTGCTTCTGAATCCCCCTCAGAACAGTTATCTTCCTCTTGATTACGATCCAAAATGGGTGGAGGGGGGGTTGCCTTTGCGCCCACCATGGAGCGACGTCTGCATGAAATTTTATTGCCACACAAGGCTCGTCTCTTTTTCTCTACATGTTCAGTTCCATTGTGTACAATAACTGACATGCATAGGAATAAATCATAGTGAGATTATGTAAGGAGTGCATGCACAAATCCAGAGTGATGGTAGCAAACTGTGGATAGACCCAAAACTAATGATAGCAGGCAGATAATAGCTTTAGTTAAAAAATATGATAATGGCTCCTTTAATGTTTGTTTGCATCCAACATGAAACTCATAGTAGAAAGTCGAGATTAACCAGATAGTACTGATTGCTGCCCCAATATATACCCCACAACCATTTAAAAACTCAAGTTTCAACATAAGTTTGGACCCGACTCGGAGTCTAATAGGTGAACACGACGATAAAGTAGCATGTCATCATATTAAGCGATGCATAACGTAAGCAGACACGGAAGAGTGCGACCTCTCTTGCGGACCCGTGTAGTCCTCAAGGTCATCTGCTCAGTTGATGATGGTAATGCAGTTGTTGTGGCTGCCGGCAGCGGGGAAGAAGATTTGAGGCGGCGAAAGATAGTCTGGAGAGCGGATCCCTGCTATGGTGAACCCTTCCGTCATTGGAGCAGCTGAGCTGGGGTGGAACACAACACCGCAGGAGCAGGACAGACCACACAAGGTTTTCTTTGACACATATCTGTAACAGAAGTAATTGTGTAAGGGCTTGTTTGAATTTGAGGATTCTAACAATGCAGGGATAGGAATAGACATGAATAGGATAGGAATGCACGTGCAAAACAGAGAATTTAAAAACACATGATTTCTGCCAATCTGGGTGTTTGGTTTACAAGAATTGGAAGAACACAGGATGCAAAGAAGCATGGTGAGATTAAGTCAAAGCACAAGAAAATGTACGGTTATAATGTTATTATGCTACTATCTCTTAGTCTTGTGCTTCATGAATAGGAATTTGAAAAGAACGACAAGTGGAAATTAAATTTCCTATGGTTTTTCTTTCAAGGAGACACTAAAGGAACAAATCCTACAATTTTCCTTTGCTCCATTCCTTTGCACCAAATTCATGAAAAGTAGTACCATAGGAAACTTTCCAATTCCTATGTTTTCATTCACTTTTCCTTTCAGGAACTGGCGATTCTAGTATGCAGGCTTGAGCAAGGAAAATCCTACACTAAAACAATGTTTTTGTGCTACTTCTATTACTTTGGACCCAGGCCACTGCCCTACTAGCTCAGCTCCCAGGGCCATCGACAAATGCACAACTCAAATGCGCAGAGATAAATAATGATGGTGTTCAAGAGAGTCCATCATGGATAGATAAGTTGTCTGGTACCTCACTGCTTGTCATATAGTAGGATAAACTAATCGTATTTCCCGTTACTCTGTGTGCTCAGTGGACAATATATATAACATGTAGAGTAAAAAGAGATGCAACAAGTGTACAACCTCTTTGGCGAAGCCATGTCAATCTCAGCGTGATTGGGTTGGCCGGTTAGGATGCTCTGGCTGACTTGGCTGTCGGAGGAGGGGAAGAATATCTTAGGCATCTGGAGATGGAGCCCGAGGTACTGCTCCGCTGTGATGGAGGGTTTCGTCGTTGAAGCAGCTCCGTTGAGTTGTACGACGCCGAGGCTGAAGCAGGACAACGTTAACCTGAGTGGAATTCTAATAGCATCTCCAATAGATGACGTAAAATACATAACCACAAAGTGCTAGATGTAAAATACATCAGCCGCTCATCTCTGAACTTAACTGTCGAAACTGAATTTAACTGTCGAAACTGAACTTAACTATCGAAACTGAATTTTGCTGTCAAAACTGAATTTTCCTATCGAAACTGAACGCACTAGAGGTGAGGCTACACGTCAGTCGACTGACTTTTTCATCTCTGGTCAGCCGATTTTGCAGCCGTTGGATACGAAATTAAGGGCCTGCAGTTCATCTTCAACCTCCACCCCCTGAGTCGCCAGCCACCACCGGCCAAACAGCCGCCCCCCGTCGCCCGTGGCCGGCGGTGCGCCACCCCGCCCGCCCCAAAAACACTCCCCACCGCCGGTCCTCCGCCGCCCCGGCCATCCCTCTAGCCCCCCAAGCCGAGCTTTTTCTCCAGCGATCCCCACGGCACTGCCCCACCACCACCGGCGACCACCGCCCCCACCCTGAACCCTAAGATAGATAGTGAGGTACCTCTCCGGTGAGCCCCCCTCCCCGCTGCGGCTGGTTCTTCCTTAACTACGGCGAGACCCCCACCCCCTGAAAATCGACTGACCCAAAAGTCGGTTCAGTCGACTGAAGTATAGCTAAATCGGAGTAGCATCGCAAGCAAGAGCAAGAGCAGACAAGGCAGGGGACCGAGAGCAAGAGAAGAGCAGCAGCGCGAGCGAGAGCTAAAGCAGCAGCAGCTCCTACTGATGTGGACATCGCCGCCGAGGGAGCGACACTGTGGAGGAAGTGGCCGGCGACGCCGCCATGGATGGAGCCGCGCCGTGTCGGCTCGGGACCGAGCGCCGACAGCACCGTGAGATCAAATCAAGAAGAAAATGCGGCGATTAGTGTACAACCTCTTTGGTGGCGCCGATTAGGCCACAACTTCATCCTAGGAAACGGTGATGATGATGCTCTTTCGGTGGTGCAGGTGAAGACGGCGGTGTGGGAATGGAGGTGGCGCAAATGACGAGGGGAACGTCGGGGCAGCTCCTTGGAGGTGGAGGACGGGGTGGCTAAACCGATAGGACGACCAGATCGACGACGGATCCTCATCCGGTACGGTGGATGAGGGACGTCGAGGTGTTGCTGTGGACGACATCGTCGGGGAAGAGGCTCCGGCTGGGTGGCGGACGGAGGAGGGTGTGGGGCTTCGCGGGTTTTCCTGGCCTCGGTGTACGAATGCGTGGACGGATGGGATGGGAGTGGGGAACCATGTCTTAGGGACGCGCTTGTCCGAAATGTGGGGTAAGTTATGAAAGTACCCCCACCGATTTGAGGCGGTTCTTTCAGTCCAGGGGTATCACGGGCATTTCGCGTGTCGGGATTTCACAAGAGGTGGGAGTTTTCGCGTGCGTTGTAATTTTGGAATAGCAAGGCGCGGTTTGAGATGAAGGGTGTTGTCGGAGCACAACGAGACAAAGATATATCTTAAATATTTCGGGCTAACAAGGCGTGGGTTGAAATTTCCGGACAAACCTAATGTGTACTGTACCAAATCAATTCGCACTACAAATGTCATTCAAAACTTGGAAATCATGTTATGTTCAATTAAAATATTTTGCTACGTGTATAATGCATGCAACCTACTACTCAAATGAACGTTTTAGTGCATTCCAAACGTATATACTACCGCTTCAATTTGAACTAAATTTGAATTCATTTCTCTATTTGAATAAGATCTACAATAATGATTGTTGTGAAGTTAAAGCATTTGAATTCGTTTCTCTGTTTTAATAAGATCTACAATCATCATTATTGTCAAGTTAAACCATCGTTTGTGTATTATCTTCACATCACACCACATGATTAGTCTCGAGTTACATATGAACTATGTGTACTATATGAACTCGGACTCAATTTTTTGAATCCACTTTATGTTGATTTCAAATCATAGTACATTTCAAGCTCTAGCTAGATCTTCATAATCTAAACCATGTCTCATATGTATAATGTGTTTATCACATTATGTATGGTGCCCCACCCCCTATGCCTACAAGTATTTAGATGTGAGTTGCAAACACCACACATTAACACAAATTCAAATAAAATGTGAGAATGTTCGATATATAGTATTGTTTAGATTGTTCGATATTTAGTTGTAAGCTGCAAATGCCACACATTATCACAAATTCAAATAAAATGTGAGATTGTTCGATGTATAGTATGGTTTAGATTATTCGACATTTAGCTGTGAGTTGCAAACGCCATGCATTATCACATTATGGTATAACGTGTGCAAAACCACAACACGCGTATCACTGCTATATTCATGCATGCATATGTTTAAAACACTATGATCTCCTATTCAAATATATGAATCCACTTTCATATCAAATTATGATCTTTGTTAGTCTCTTACACCCACACAATCCTCTAACCTTTGTAGCTACCACTAACTTTCTCTCATGCATGCACACGCCCTCCTCGCCCTCCCCCTCCCTTAGCATTCTATCCATCACACACATTCATTTTTTTCTTTAGGTCGTTCTCCCACAGTATCCACAACTCCTTTCCAAAACACACCGATCAATAAACCTCTCCAGTGATGTCTACCTACAACATACACACGCACCTTCAATCTCCTCCTTTATGTGTCCTTGCCTCGTGTCTCTCATACGGTTCCACACACGTGTAAACTCTCGCCCCTCTTTTCATCAATCTCAAAACCTCACACTCCTCCCCCTATCTAGCTAGTAGTCGGGCCTCTCGCACCACCTCCTAGCTCCATTCTCTCTGTCTATCCATCTCGCCGGGCCTTATTTGCCTCTAACAAATGGACGTACACCGACCGATCTGCCGCTATACATATAGCTAGTTAGGTCCTTATAACTCATTATTCCCCACGCATCGATTGATCTACCTCATTAGTTATGTCTCTCCCTTCCCCCGACAAACAACAATTGATCTACTGATCTAGTTAGGTTTGCTTACCAAACACATGGTTCCCCTTCATCATCCATGGATGCGTCCCGACATATCTATCACGCATAGGCACACACAGAAACACATCCCCACTCTTATTGATAATATTGCAGTTCCACCCTCAGTTTGTCTAGTAGGCCTCTCCCACCATCTTCAAGAAGCAACTCCATCACCCATCCAACACTCTACCCCTCTCCCTCCCTCTCTCTCCTCTCTCTTTTTGTCCCATCCTATTTCCCGTCCTTCAGTTATGTATGGATGTCGACCGATCTCCCTCAAGACATAGCTGGGTCTCTCCTTCTCAACACATACGCGAGTCATTCTACCTCTATAGTTAGGCCTCTGCCTACCCCTCCCCCACCCCTCCCCCCCACACACACCGATACATCGAGCGCTCTAGTCATGTCTCCCTGCCACACACAAACTTGACCTGTGCCCTCTGACGTTCCTGTAGGTCAGTCGCCCTATATCTTTGACTTGCACACACGCACAATTTTGATGGCCCTCTTCATCGATCTCGCACCCACCCACTTGATCCTCTCTTCGACTCTATCGATATCTATGACCCCTCCCTCTCTTCTCGTGGATCACCCGTCCCTCTATATATGATATGGATAGGCCTCCATTTCACACACATTGCATGCAGAATTTTGTTTGAGATGTCATCGACACATATTCCGACAAATACATTCACGAAATCAACCTCCCCCAAAACAAAAAACACTCACGAACGCACAAGCCATTTGTCTAGGTTTGTATCTCTCTCTCTCACACACACGTAGGTGGGGGACGTGCACGAAGAGAAGAGGTGCACACACGGCGCATGTACTCCCATATCTTTCCCAACCACACCCGCGCGGGTACACGGTGGAGCTCATTTCTGTACGAAAAGGCAACCCACGTGGTAATTTGACACGTGTACTGGTTGTCCACTAGATGGAGGGAGGATTGTCTACCACGGGTGAACAAACAAATTGCAACTTGACGTGTTATGTTAAAAAAGAGGCAAACCATGTGGGGCCTACCTTAGAGGCAAGGCTCTATACACACTGGAGTACTTTTGATGTGTACCGTCAACTCGCAGAACGAGGAGAAGCTTGCTTAGTACGCCGTCACCCCCGCCCAGGGGCGCGGTGGCTCGCAGGATGAGGTGAAGCTTGCTTACTAGTAGTAGTACCGTACGCCTTACGTCCGCTCCCTCGCCCATGTGCGCGGTGGCTCGCAGGACGAGGAGAAAATTTTACTACTCCCCCCGTTTACTCCTCGTCCCTACTACCTTGGTTAGAGAGATTATCATATTGTTTGGAATATATATGCCCTTTAGTAGATTTCAATATGAACTACTAGTACATACTCCAAACACTGATGTATATAGACGTATTTTAGAGTGTAGATTCACTCATTTTGCTCCGTATGTAGTCCATATTGAGGCCCTGTTTGGTTCATAAGTCCTAGGACTTTTTCTAGTCCCAACTAAAAAGTCCCTCCCTGTTTTTTTTCAAGGAAAGAAGTCCCTAGTCCCTCCCTAGAGGTTATTGAATGACCATGTTACCCCCAGTATACAGAAAAATAACAACCAAACAACACCATGGGGCGGCGGGGCAATGGGTGCAGGGAGGGGCATTGTTGGAAAAGTCCCAAAAAAGACTCTCCTTGAGAGTCTTCTTCATTAAGTCCCCAAAAGCAAGTTTTAGTCCCTAATAGTCCCTCCTGTTTGGTTAAAAAGTCTCTAAGAGGGACTTTTTCTAGTCCCTACACTAAAAATTCCCTGGAAACAAACACCCCCTGCATAAAGTTGAGACACTTATTTTGGAACGGAGGGAGTACATATTTGCTATGATCTGTCAATCATTGAGATGCAATAGCATGCATGTTAGTCTCCTTTGTATTTGATGAAATGTTGCAACGGGCAACCTTGAAAGCAAGATACATGTAACAGAAGCTGGAAGCTTCATAGCATTGTACTATCTCGCTGATAAATTACAGTACGTACTATACTAGTACTTCCTCCATTCCTAAATATAAGTCTTTGTAGAGATTTCACCATGAACCACATACGGATGTATATAGATGCATTTTAAGTGTAGATTCATTCATTTTGTTCCGTATGTAGTCCACCTAGTGGAATATCTACAAAGACTTATATATTTAGGAACGAAGGGAGTACTATGTAAATAGTTAGGTGTCGCACGGTGTCCATAAAATATGGTGATAGTGTGAGGTGGGCCATGTAATCACTGAGCCTGCGTGTTTTCACTGCTCTTGCACTCCTCCTCCGTAAGAATGGAGAAGATTGTAATCTAGTAGTACCTCCTTTCACCGAAAGTGTGGGACATCCAACAGTCCTACCACCTCAGTAATAATGACCAATGAGTCGTCAAATCACATAGACCCAGCAATAAGTTGGACGGACGAAGCAACCATCACTCTTGAATCTGCTTCTCCCTTCAACGCAGGCGCCAGTGAGAGGTCGTGTCCGCTCTGCCCGGGCATGAATGCAACACCGACTCTGTGGAGCGGCGCTGACCGTTTTAGGCGGGAAGCGCACACGTGCGATGGAGGGGCTTTGGGTGGGCCAGACTGGTCAGGAGTGGGCGTGGCAGTTGTCCATCTGTCCCTACTGGACGCCCAAAAATGAGAGGATGCACCGACTCTCGCGGCTAAAATCGTACACTACACACCATCTCTCTATAGGAGTAGGTAGATCTGTCGCTCTCTCTAACACACACATGCTGTTAAACACACCCACACACACACACACGCACACACACACACATGTTCATAGAATAGGAAAATTGTGCGAGTGTGAAGCCACAGGAAGCGAGATACAAATGGAGTACGTACAAGAAGCGAAGAGGTGACAAATATTCCATCAAACCTGGACTGAGGAGTAGTACTCCCTCCGTCTAGGTGTTAAGTCATCTTATGGAAATCGGATATTCCCAAAATGTTTAGGCGTCGTCCATTAACTTCGCATCTCAATCTCCTCCTGGCCTCATTGCTAGTGAGAGTTGTTACTTAGGGAGCGTTTGGATCCTTAGCAAGAACAGCTTATAGGATAGCCGGGCAAGGTTAGGCGTTTGGAACTGTTAAAATATGTTAGCTTTTGTGGGCCAGCTAGTTTGGGTGGGCTAGAAAAACCTTGCTAGCTCAGGAGAGCCAGATCGGCTCGCTTTCGACGGCAAACTTCGTGTAGTAGTAACATAGACTAGTAACATATGCATGTTACTAGTCCAAGTTACTCACCACTATGACCAGCCTAAGCAATGTAACCAAATGCTCCTTACTCTGCCTTGTTATCTCCCCCGGAAAACCAACGCATGGAGCGCAACTACGCGTTGATCAGTCAAGAAATCAAAGTCGGCTTGCATGCGAGTTAATACGTGGCCCTGCATGGTAGCTAAAACGGCATCTCTTAGTTGTTTGGATTAATTTTTGCATTTAGAGACAGAAATCAGGGCTTTGATTGGAGGAATGACCGGTCAAGTTTCTCCTTCTCCTCCAATCTGCTTGCACCTTGGTCCCGCTGCACCTTCTAACGTGACTTATTACACCTAGACGGAGCGAGTCGTATGAGATACGGTGGCACACTGACTTAGGTCGAATACAAGTGCCCAAAATTGTGTGCATGTTATAATAAGGATTCACTTAAAATAGTACGTGAGCGAATAGAGGGATCAGTTGGTCAGTGTTCCCGAGCAGTAGCGAGATGTGTGAGGTAAGATACACCACTGGCGCTTTTAATTTTTCTTATTAGTTTGTTTGTTTCACCCTCCGACTAGTGGGACCCAACATACTACGTGGAGAGAGATAAGGTGACTAAGGCTGCATTATTTCTGCACCACTGTGGATAGTCTTACCACCAAAGCCACATGACACGATTATGATTTAAATCCCAATGACTCCCACAAAAAAACACGGCATGCTTGTCACATGAATGCAGGAATGTATAAAAGGCTATTTTCCTCTCGTTGAACATAACAGGAGGGTTGTGTAGCTGGTTAGCCTGTTCGCGCATCAAACTTGAGGTCTCGGGTTCGATAACTACACTTGAGCATAATTCGTGCCAGGAGGATTCTTTGACTGCTCAAAATGGATGGATACGGAGCTATACGATCAGTTGCAGCCTCGGCGCTTGTTTTCTAGGGTTTGCACTCTTCACACTCTCTCGAGTATATATATACATGCCGGAGCCTCAGCACTTGTAGTTGCTCTCTTCACACACTCTCACCCTCTCCAGATCTAAACAAGACTTCGTTGGCCTCTCTCTCTCCCCTCACTGCTGGTCTGCTTGTAGTTGCTCTCTTCACACTCTCTCACCCTCTCCAGATCTAAACAAGACTTCGTTGGCCTCTCTATCCCCTCACTGCTGGTCAAAGAGCCGGCAAGATCCGTGTGCCAGGAAAGGAAGGAGGCTTAACACTGTCGCCGTCGGCGAGGGAGGGAATCCACTACCGGCGCAGCTGTTCATTTTCACCCAGCGGCGGCGCGGGAGGGCCTCCGACCCGTTCTTCTTCGCCACCGTACATAGTGTGGGCCGAATGGCCTCCGGTCGCCCATCGAACCACACCCCAAGAACCTTAAAGTATACTCCCTCCTTTCCTGTTTATAAGGCTTATTTCAACTTTTTTGTTTTTCCAATTTAGAGGGCTCATCTCCATCTCATTTTTAGTTTCCAATGCGCATTAAATCTGTGCATGCAAGAATTAAAGAGGAACACACCAATGCATGTAACGTTCCTACTCATCTAGTGGCCCAGCATGCATGCACTGAAATTAGTCCAAATTAATGCATGAGTTTAATTGGGGTAGTTTCTTAAAGTACAAGATACATTCCTGCACTCACAAAATGCCTTGGTAGATGAGATTTGAGATTTGAGCCTTATAAACTGGAAAGGAGGGAGTAATTTACTTATTCCACATGCATTGCACTAGCTGCATGTGGGATTTTTCTGCTTCTGCACTCGAATCTAGGTGTTGGATCAAACAGGAAAGTAGTGGGGAAAGTTGTATACCATGAATCTAGGACGTGGTTCAAAAAGGAAAGGAATGGGGGAAAGTAGTGAGAAAAGTTGTATAGCATTAATCTAGGACGTGGTTCAAAAAGGAAAGGAAGGGGCAAAGTAGTGGGGAAAGTTGTATCGCATGAATCTAAGACGTGGTTCAAAGAGGAAAGGAATGGGGGAAACTAGTGGGGAAAGTTGTATAGCATAAATCTAGGACGTGGTTCAAAGAGGAAAGGAAGGGGGGAAAGTACTAGTACAGACTGGCTATCCAGCACCTACGTTGATCAAAAAGGGGAAATAGTGACAAACACAGTACGCACATCTATAACGAACTGATCTTTTGTTTTGGGGGACAAGGCTGTAGAGTTTGAGCAGGACTAGATTTGCTGCGCTCACATAGGGAAAGGTGTCTAAAGATAACAAAACTGGGACCAACACAAATATGCTCCTTGGTTGTTTGTTCTTTATTGCAATAGACTGTGCATCACCCCAGTACATCGGTAGATGCACATGGTGCTGGTGCGTCCACTGTCCCGTGCAACTCTTTAGCTGTTGTTAATCTAAGGCCCTGTTTGGTTAAAAACTCCCTAGTCCCTACCTGCTTGGTTCCAGGGACTAAACATGGACTAGAGGTTATTAAATGACATGCTAAAAGACCTTGTTACCCCTAGTAATGAACTAATAGAGACAAGGTGCGATGTGTGGCAGGGTTTTCTTTCTTTAGTCTCAAATCCCACTTTTAGTCCCTAAAAGTCCCTCCTGTTTGATTTAGATGGGACTGACACAGAGTTTTTTAGTCCCTCCACCAAAATATCCCTGTAAACAAACACCCTCTAATAATGCCGCAGGAAAATTGATGCAATGCCATAGTTAAAAGCAAATTACATGTTTAACGAATTTTATTATTAATATAATCTCTCTATTAATATTAATCAATGCCACCGTTTGATAAATGATGTCTTGCTTTCTTTCCCATTTAGATAAGGTTGATGCTTCTTTTTGTTGGCTTCTGTGTCATCCACCATTATTGACCACTAGTTGTTTCCTTTGCACCTCTGTGTAAACAGGGTTATCTACTTCACCTTGTTGCCATTGTGACCTTTTGTTGCACTACACAAAACACTTTTGTTTTAAGAGTGTTTTGTGCAGTTCAACCAAAATGTCACACCGATAACATTGCTTGATTGCTTGATCTTAGTGGAACTGCACAAGAGGAGATCTTACTTCCTATCCGTGTTGGCAAATTTGGTTCAGGTCTTCTTCTTGTGAGTTGTTTGAATACCGTGTCATGAGAGGTCAGTACTAGCCTTCTTTCACATGATTCTGCAGTGTGCTTTCATTGTGCTACTTGTACGGTAATGTTGCTTGATTTTAGTGAACTGCACCAATGGAGACAAGACTTCCAATCTGTATGTGCACCATAATATCCCATTGAGGTAAGATAAGGATATTTCACAACTGTTGGCCTGTATTTTGCCACTTTCATCAGAAAATTAATGTCATTGTTCAAATCTTACATTGAAGGCGAAGCTTGTTTGTTATTGAACCAAGTGATGAAGGGGAAGAACAAGCGGAAGAAAAACAAAAATCAACTCCCGGTACTGTAATGAAGCACTGGAACTGTGGTGACACAAGTAATGATATAGTTTTGCATCTTAAGTTATTGCTATGGCTGGAACGAGCAATTGTTTTGCCACTGATTTGATGCCACTCTTAATGTAATACATAATTATCTCTACTTGTGCAAACAGGGATCTTCTTTGAAGATACCGTATAGCACAAGAAGATGTTGGAAACATTAAACTAATCGAGGAGTATATAGTAAGCATGGCCACCACAGTAGATAGAAACAGATGGTTCTGGAGAAATGCTTCATCTGTATGCTCTACACAATAAGCCTCCTGACAAAGGTTGGTACTCGCCCACTGATTTCATCCATATGATTGAGCTTTGTCATCTCTATTGGTGTTGTGCTACCGTTTAGATACTGTCATCAAAAAGTGGTATTGTCCTTGAGAAGTGCTTCATCTGTGCTGTTTTAAATATTTCCTTCCCTTTTTCCGAGCAAACAGGGATGCTAGCATTTAGTTGTCCTCTTGTCTTTGCACAACAGGATCATCCTCCGAAGAAGAAGAATATGGAGTACGTGAAGTGACTAGTTCCGATTATGCCAGGATGAAGAAGCCCTGTCTATCTTCTCATCAGAAGGAGCAGTTGAAGGACGGTTACATTACCCCCCACAAGACCAAACTAACTTCAGCTCAGAAGGACTGACAAATCTCCATTCTCTTGTTGTGATGCGCGAGTACAATGTTGTTCTAGGATTCTTCCCGGTGAGTTCCATTTTTCTAAAAGTGTGCTCTACATGGACCATGTAGGTGCCTGTTTAAACTGTCAATTCATAGTATAGTTTGCTTTATACTAATCACTTTTTTTGTATTTGTGCAAACAGGGGTGCTTAGCTTCATTTCAATGGGAACTGCACAAAATGTTCATGAATCCATCGAATCATTCATTTCCACCACAAGAAAGGAGGTGCCGAGCGAATTTGGTTGATTTTTGGTGGAACTGCACAAGAAGAACAGCTGGTTTATTTAGCACGAGGTGCCATGTAAATGTCCGAACTGATGGCAAATCCTGCCCATTCCACAATCGTAGGCATTTGATATTTTGGAATGGGACAACCTTGTCAAATTTTGCTCATTGATTTTAGCAAGAAGACATGCGTTTGATATTTTCGAATGGGACGCCCTTTGTTGTGAGCAGCGTCGATCCATTTTTTCTTTATTCTTTAGTTGTGAAGTAAATATTGGCTCTAACATGTGAATCGTTGAGATGCATAATCATCGATTGTTTTGAATGTTCTCTATGAATTGCCAGGCTTGTGTGTTTGATTGCAATGTACATGAATGCTAAAAAGCTACTAAAACTCTTTGTACTCCTTCTGTTCCTTTGCACTTTGCACATTATGAAAGTGCATACTTTTTTTCTATAAGATTGGTCAAAGTAGAGATACTTTGACTGCAGACAAAACTTGTATGCAGACTAGAAAGGACCGGAGGGAGAACATGTGAAACTGCTGCAAACGAGGTGATCACCCTGGGAATAATGCTAGTATGTATTGTTTTGCATGTTCATCCAATGCCAGTGATGCAAGAATTCGAACTAATCGAAATAAATTCATTCATACATGGTCGGATTTCATATAAACATGCCAGATTTCATTACATTCTTCAACTAAAAAGGGGTGCGCTGGATGTATAATTAATTAACCGAAGCTACCCACCTGTGTCCGGTAGCATACAACTGAAGTGCTCAAGTTCTCTAGCAAATGACTGTATCTCATGAGCTTGCTAAACCACAGAGCGGTCTTCAATCATCTTGTAATCATATAATTGCTCCATGATGTACAACTCAGTGCCAACAACCGGAGGGTAACAGTAGTGGCCTTACATGGACCCGAGTGGCGGCGACCTACCGTGTTCTACCCTTGCTAGTTTTCTGTGTGGTGCGGCCTCATTGGCAGCGGGGCGGGACCTCGGCGGAGCCGGCGATGTCCTCTGTCTTGTTGCCGGCGGACGGCGCCTCGACGGAGCGGGGGAAATCCTCCCCTCGTTGCCGGCAGGGTGGGGCCTCGGCAGAGCCGGCGGTGCCCTCTGCCTCATTGTTGGCACCGCGGGGCCTCGGCGGAGCCGGCGGTGTCCTCAGCCTCGTTGTTGGTGCCACAGGGCCTTAGTGGAGCAGGGCCTAGTCGATGCCAGCGGAGCGGGGACTCGTCGGAGCCGGCATTGTCCTGTCCCTTGTCCTCGGTCTCGCCAAACAACGCCTCGTCTGCTTCATCGCCCTCTTTGTAGGCTGCCGCAACCTCCACCACCCGCATGTAGTACCGCCAGTGCTCGAGGAGGCCCTCGCGGGCGGAGCGGTACGAGTCAAGCAGCGCCTCCTGCTCCACCCGCTCCGCGGCGATCTGCTCCTCCGCCTATAGGTGCTCCTGGAGGAGATGGTGGTTGTAGGCGGCGTCGGCCTGCGCCTCCCGGAACTACTCCTCATGTTTCTGCCTCACTGTGTCCATATATTGGGCATGGGCCTCGCCGATGGTCATGGTGCAATGCACCGGCAAGGATAGCGCGATGGAGGGGGTTGGCGCCGGATCGTCGACTACCATGTTCTCCATTGGGACGTCGTTGTCCTCCGGCTGCCTACCGGCCAGCCAGTCGGCAGCAATGGCTGCCATCTCCTCGTGGTCCTTCATCCGCCCGTCTCGAAGAGCGCAGGAGCATGAGGAAGCCATGGTGGGCAGTAGTGGTGTGGACAGGAGAAAGAGAACGGATGCGGATGACTGCGGCTATGGCCAATGCAACAGTTTATATAGCAATGGTGGGCAGCGGAGGGACGGACGTGTGCTGCCGGAGTAGCCGCCTCGGCAACCGCGTATCATTAATGTGGGCAGCAGAAGGATGGACAAATGACACTTGTGTCGTTTGAAGGCGGAGCAATCGCCTGCATCGGGAAGCGGGCCAGGCGAAACTAACTGTTTTGGACAAAAAGCGCGTGTGGGCGAGGGAGGCGGTCTGGGTGGGCCAGGGTAGTCAGACTCGTGCTTGGCAGCGGGTCAGTCCAGCAGCCGGCCATGCTGGCTTGCCAGATAGCTCGCCGAGCTGAGCAACGACAATTAGACGATGGACGTAGCTTCCGACCAGGAGCCGGCGCCACTGTCCAAGCCAGTTCATGCCGTGTTCACCATAGAGCAGGTGCGGCCGCACTTCGACGCCCTAATGGCGGAAGAGCTACCAGCGCAGGAGGACCTGTGCTGCAACCTCCGTCTCCTCAACGAGCACGGATGAACAAGCGAACGACAATGCTGTCACAAACATGTGGTCCTATGATCCTGGCTTCCTGAATGAGCAGCGGGCGCTGTATCAGACCATCCGTAGGGCCCGCGAGGCCCTCTCCGTCATCCTTCGAGTTTTTGCGCTCACCGTGGCGCCGCCGTCTCACGTTGCAACATGGTCAACGGACATGAGGATGAGGAGATGACTTTACTTGGAGAGGATGACAGTGGGGACCCACCAGGGCCATAGCCGCACGTACGCAAGTGCCTCCTTATTAGTATATAAAGCTATAATTTTTTTCGCTTCCTCCTGGTTTCCTGACATCATGGTCCCACACCATTATCAACCTATGTAGTCAATAAATGAGAGAATTGCACAAGAAGCGACCGACAGCTGGGACCAAGCAGCTCGAGCAGTATTTGTGTTTTTGAGGTGTGAGCACTGCAGAGTTTTTCTTCAGCGATGTTTAGCCCAGATATTAATTTTTCTCCTCTGAACAACAACGAAAACATCGCTGCAGGTATTAACTGGGCGGGCTGTGGCCCGTCTAGCCCAGGCCAGATATCTAGCCCAGATATTAATTTTTTTTAAGCTGAAAATGGCTAGCCCAGCTATACTTTTTTTAGGAATTCCCAGGCAAGGTCAAGTTGTTATTCTCCGCCCCGCTGGGCTGCAAATCTTTCCTAGGAGGGATGCATTAGGCTTAACAAGAAAACGGGCTTTAAGAAATAATAAATGGGATGTAATTATAAAAACTGGCCAGTAACTATAAAAAATGCACCAAACACGTAATTACTTTATAAAATATTATTTTTGGATATTGAAAATTTCAATTTCATTAATTGTTGTGAGCGCAATGTTTTGTTGGATTTTTACGTAATATAAATTTATATTGAAATCGTATTTAATCTGACTAGAAATTTCAGGATAAAAATATTTCAGATCCCATCAAAATATGGGAAATTTTATTGAATTCTGTTTTGAACGGTTGGTTGAAATGGGCTGTACTTTTAACAAACTGTAAATGGGTTGTAGTAAATTCCATTAGAATTCAAAAATTGGCTGCACATTCTTACAAATCTCAAATGGGCTATAAGTTCTTTGACACACACTTGTGGCCTTACTAAGTTGATGCGTCCCCTAAAAAAAGAGAGTTGATGCGTGTGCAAGGCTTTGTCAACTTATAGTCAACACATGGTTCTAGCAGCAGTGGCCGTTGGATGTCCATCCAACGGATGCCGTGCTTCTTCTTCAATCTCGGATATTCTAGCTTCACCTGCCCAAAAAATGATTCCTCCCCGTAACATATGGAGCGCACCGTTTTGGAAGCTGACTTGTGGGCCTACTAAGTTGACACGTACCAAGGGCTTTGTCAACTCAGTCAATATAAACGATTCTAGCTGTAGTGACCGTATGATGTCCATCCAACGACCGTCGTGCTTCTTCAACCTCTGGTCTTCTTGCTCCAGCCGCCCAAAGCAGCGCCGGTCGTGCCGCCTGCTCCTGCCTCTTGTGGCCGGCTGTGCTACCGCGGAGGCCTCACCGCCCCTACTACTCCCACCGCTGGCCAGGCCATCCCTCCACTCACCCACATCCCCTGTTATTCTGCAGCGACGACAGCCTCACACCGCAGCCGAACTAGTGAACCCTCATACTCCTCTCCGCGTGGGTATCCACTGCCGCGTCTTCCCCGGCTCCGCGTCGTCCCCTTCCTAGGCCTCACCGTCATCCACCGCCATGGTGCTCTCGGGGCGGCATGGTCAATGTGGTCAACGACCGACTTCCATCAGAAGAGTACTATACGTGGAGAGGCTGACAGCTGGTCCACGGCAGCCGCAAGGAAGTGCCTCCTTATTACGTGCAAAATAATTATTCCTCCACCTGACAACGGGGACCCACCAGACGGGCCACCGTATTTCGCGAAAAAACGTTTCCCCCTGACTGCTGGGACCCACCAGCTACATCTTCGCACGCAAGGAAGAGCATCCGGGCAAAAAATGATTCGCCCCCTGACTGTTGTGACCCACCAGCTACATCTTCGCATGCAAGGAAGTGCCTGATAGTCGGGACCCACCTGGTCGAAGCGTACGTAGCGTTGTCATTCTGGTCGCGAACGTGTATGTACATACTGGTCCATGTAGAGGCGCGCATGTAGCATGTACACGTACGTACAACAGCCAGTGTGCAAGAAAAAAATATGGCCACATACGTACATACGGGCAGGGTCTCGAATGCCTACTCGCGCATACGTACAGCCAGGGCTCGTGTACATGGATGGGTCGGAACGGAGAAACTGCGTCGTCATCGTGTTCATGGGGAGCCAACCGGCTGGGTCGGAACGGAATGTGTCGTCGTGTTCATCGGGAGGGATTGGACCGAACAACCGATGGAAACAAGGCCTGGCGTACCGCAGAATGGAGGAAACAGCCTTGTGTTCGACCGGCCACATTCAAAACGGGATCCTGTTCATCGGAAGGGGTCTGGCGTACCGCAAAACGGAGGAAACGAACCTCCTACGGTCAAAACGGGGGTCCTGTTCATCGGGAGGGGTGTGTCGTACTGCAAAACGGAGGAAAGAGACTTGTGTTGGAGCGCTACGGTCGAAACGAGGGTCCTGTTCATCGGGAGGGGTGTGGCGTACCGCAAAACAAGACTTCACATCATACTATTCATCTCCACCATCGACCCCCTCCAGCCTCCACGGGCTACTGTTCATCCACCGTCGACCTCCTCCAGCCTCCACCCGCGACTGTTCATCCACGGGCTCCAGTTCATCCAGCCTTCACCGCGCGCTACTCCACCGGCTACTGTTCAACCAGTCCTCTCCACGAGCTCCTGTTCAACCACCCCTCCACGGGCTACTATTCATCCAGCCCTCCACCATCTACTGTTTATCCAGCCCTCCACGGGTCCTGTTCATCCAACCCCAACCGGCTCGATCGATCGGGGTCCTGTTCATCCACCCCCACCAGGAACTGTTCATCCAAACCCCCCAACAATGCTCACTGTTCATCCAAAGGCAGCATTGATCGGCTTCAGTTAGCAGCAGTAGCGAAGGAATCGCTCGATCGGGTTTAGTTAACAGCCATCGATCGATCGCTCGGGTTCAGTAACACGTAGCCTGCGGTGCAATCGCTCAGGTTCAGTAGGCGAACGCCTCGCTCGGGTTCAGTTAGAGCCCAACGCCTCACACCCACGCGCGTGCATGTACAAGATAAACGCGCAAATCTCCGTGCATCGCTTGGCCCTAGCCACCCACCGTAACCGGGAACACCTCGATATTTTCCTCGCCCTCACTTCTACGATGGTTTTTTCCGTCATGGATGGCCCAAAGAATGTCATGCAGCCGCGTCTCCGGCCCACCCAGGATGAAAAGCCCATTTTCTATCATGATTTTTTGTCATACAAGTAGGAGCCCACCACATCTATGATGATACCGGGTTTTGTCACAACTATCGTCATAGAAGTGTCATAAGTATGACAGGAAAAAATTTCGTTCGGCCCAAAATGTCACGGATGTGTCTTTTTTTGTAGTGAATGATGAGCGGAGTCCATTCATCTTGAGAATAACCCACCTAGCATGGAAGATATAGATAGCCCTAATATATACATGAGCTATTCAAGCATACAAAACATAATTTCATTTGAAGGTTTAGAGTTTGGCACATACAAATTTACTTGGAATGGCAGGTAGATACCGCTTATAGGAAGGTATGGTGGACTCATATGGAATAACTTTGGGGTTTATGGAAGTGGATGCATAAGCAGTATTCCCGCTTAGTACAAGTGAAGGCTAGAAAGAGACTGGGAAGCGACCAACTAGAGAGCGACAACAGTCATGGACATGCATTAAAATTAATCAACACTGAGTGCAAGCATGAGTGGGATATAATTAACCATGAACATAAATATCATGGAGGCTATGTTGATTTTGTTTCAACTACATGCGTGAACATGTGCCAAGTCAAGCCACTCGAATTGTTCAAAGGAGGATACCACCCTATCATACCACATCACAATCATTTTAATAGCATGTTGGCACACAAGGTAAACCATTATAAACTCCTAGATAATCAAGCATGGCATGAGCATCTATAATCTCTAGTTGTCATTGCAAACATGTTTCATTCATAACAGGCTGAATCAGGAACGATGAACTAATCATATTTACAAAAACAAGATAGGTCGAGTTCATACCAGCTTCTCTCATCTCAATTGGTCCATCATATATCGTCATTATTGCCTTTCACTTGCATGACCGAACAGTGTGATAATAATAATGCACGTGCATTGGACTAAGCTAGAATCTGCAAGCATTTAATACAAGGGAGAAGACAAGGTAATATGGGCTCTTGGTTAGATCAACAATAATGCATATGAGAGCCACTCAACATTTTCATCATGGTCTTCTCCTCTCGAGCCCCAAAGAAAAGAAATATAACTATTTACACGGGAAAACTCCCAACAAGCAAAAGAAGAACGATAACTCTTTTTGGTTTTTCTTTTAGTTACTACTACAACAAGCATGGAAAGTAAACTAGCTAAAAGCTACAACAATTTTTTTTGTTTTTCTTAAGGTTTTTCAAACACACAAGAAGAAGGCTAGAAAAGAAAATAAACTAGCATGGATAGTACAATGAAAAAGTATGAGCACCGACAACTAGAATGAGTGTGTGAACATGAATGTAGTGTCGGTGAGAAATACGTACTCCCCCAAGCTTAGGCTTTTGGCCTAATTTGTTCTATGGCTACTGATCGAAGCTGCTCTCTCCGGTGTACTGAGGAGGGTCCTTAGGGTGCCATTGGTTGGCGATCTCCTCCGGATCCCACTGATGAACAGACTGACGATAAGGATCAAGTGGTGGCTCTGGCTCAGGCTCTGGGACTTGTGTCAGCCTCCAGTACACATAAATGGCCTCGGGTAAGATGAGGTACGTGCCTGAAAGTATGTTAAACAGAGAGGGTGCAAACATGGTAATAATCTCACAACGAGTTTTATCAAATATCAATTTATACTTAAGCATCTTATTCTTATCATGTTCTACCATACTCTTATAATCTAGAAAAATAGGGGGCAACAACTTTTCCTCTTTCTCATAATGCCCAATAGGTATCCCAAAGTATTTAGCAAGGCGTGAAGTAAAGATGCCTCCAAAGATAATCATTTAGCAACAATAGCGCCTAAGCTGAAAGTGGTATCACCAAACAAAGTATGGCACAATATGACAATATAAGGAGCACTAAGATTTCCACTGTTCCCGCGACCAATTAAGTATCTACTAGCAAATATCGCAAAGTAACGTAGAACAGGAAAATGTATACTGCTAATTCTTGCATCTGAAATTTTCCTAGTTTCTCCTACACCAATTCTATCAATAAACCCATCCACATCTCTACGATGTGGTTCCTCGATGCTTCCCTCAAAGGGTATCTTGCAGACCCAACAAAAATCATGAAGTGACATCTCCTTAACCTCATCATATAAGTGAAACTCCACTGAAGGTGGTGATTTCTTAGCATGGAAATAAAATTTTTTCACGAAAATATTAGTGAGTAGAAGATACTGTTCGCGCTGGTCGCGGAGGAAGTCGATGAGGCCAGCATTCTCAGCCAAATAATAAAAGTCGTCGTAAATCCCGGCTGCTCTCAAGAACTCATCACATGGCCATTCACACGGCCGAACCTCCGCAATTCGAGGAAGATTGTATTTGGGCTTTTTATTCTCCTCATTCTGCTTATCCTTCGAGCTTCGGCTCGAGGAGCCCCTCAACAACCTCTTCATCATTTTCTTTGTCTGAAGAATTTCTGAAATTTTTAGTGACTCAAAATAAAAGTGAACCAAACTCAACAAGATTGATAGCAACTACTCCTACAAGTGCCTAGAGGCCATATCATGCATTAAAACTACTTTTGACCACATAAATTTGACATGCAAGCTCAAGAACAGGGTCACCTAAGCTGCAAAAATTTGCAATAAATAAAGCACTAGAACAAAAACTAATTGGACCATTGGAGGTGTCACATACCGAAGAACGATCCCCCAAAGCAGTTTTGTGAATGGAGCTTTGAGCAAGGAGATCGAAAATGGCAGCAAGACGAGCTATAACACAGGTTTGAGCTGTGGGAGGATTTTTTCTGGAGGAAGACGAAGTGTGTGGTTGCTGCAATAAGTGGAGGGGGTCCACGTGGGGTCCACGAGGCAGGGGGGCATGCCCCAGGGGGGTGGGCGTGCCATGGACCCTCGTGGCCAGGTGGTGTGGCCCCCTGGTGTGTTCTCAGTGCCAGTAATTCTAAAATATTATACAAAAATTCATATATCATTTTCAGGACATTTGGAGAACTTTTGTTTTTGGGGTATTTTTATTACAAGGATAATTCAGAAAACAGACAGAAAATACTATTTTTGCTTTATTTAATCTAAATAACAGAAAGTAAAATAAGGGTACAGAGAGTTGTTCTTTCTAACTTCATCCATCTCATGCTCATCAAAAGGAATCCACTAACAAGGTTGATCAGGTCTTGTTAACAAACTCTTTCCAAATAACATGAAACTGGAGAATTTTCAAATAACACTAAGTTACCTCAACGGGGATATGCATGTCCCCAAAAATAATTATATCATATTTCTTCTTGACAGTAGGAAGAGGGAATTCAAAACCTCCAATAGTGATCGTTGAAATTTTTCCAATAGAATTGATACTGTTGACTTGAGGCTGTTTCCTCGAAAAGTGTACCGTATGCTCATTACCATTAACATGAAAAGTGACATTGCCTTTGTTGCAATCAATAATAGCCCCTACAGTATTCAAAAAGGTTCTACCAAGAATAATAGACATACTATCATCCTCGGGAATATCAAGAATAACAAAGTCTATTAAAATAGTAATGTTTGCAACCACAACAGGCACATCCTCACAAATACCGACAGGTATAGCAGTTGATTTATCAGCCATTTGCAAATATATTTCAGTAGGTGTCAACTTATTCAAATCAAGTCTATGATATAAAGAGAGAGGCATAACACTAACACCGGCTCCAAGATCACATAAACAGTTTTAACATAGTTTCTTTTAATGGAGCATGGTACAGTTGGTACTCCGGGATCTCCTAGTTTCTTAGGTATTCCACCTTTAAAAGTATAATTGGCAAACATTGTGGAAATTTCAGCTTCCGATATCTTTCTTTTATTTGTAACAATATCATTCATATACTTAGCATAAGGATTCATTTAAGCATATCAGTCAAACGCATATGCAAAAAGATAGGTCTAATCATTTCAGCAAAGCGCACAAAATCCTCATCATCCTTTTTCTTGGATGGTTTAGGAGGAAAAGGTATGGGTTTCTTAACCCATGGTTCTCTTTCTTTACCGTGCTTCCTAGCAACGAAGTCTCTCTTATGTTAACATTGATTCTTTGATTGTGGGTTATCAAGATCAAGAACAGGTTCAATCTCTACACCATTGTTATTGCTAGGTTAAGCATCAACATGAACATCATCATTAATATTATCACTAGGTTCATGTTCATTACCAGATTGTGTTTCAGCATCAGAAATAGAAATATCATTGGGGTTCTTAGGTGTGTCAACAACAGGTTCACTAGAAGCATGCAAAGTCCTATCATTTTTCTTTTTCTTATTCTTAGAAGGACTAGGTGCATCAACATTAGTTCTTTGAGAATCTTGCTCAGCTCTCTTAGGGTGGCCCTCGGGATACAAAGGTTCCTGAGTCATTTTACCCCCTCTAGTCACAACTCTAACAACATCATAATTTTTCTTATTATCTAATTCATTGAGCAAATAATCTTGTGTCTTAAGCACTTGTTCTACTTGAGTGGTAACCATAGAAGCATGTTTACTAATAAGTTTAAGTTCACCTCTAACTCTAGACATATAATCACTCAAGTGTTCAATCATATAAGCATTACATTTCAATTGTCTACCAACATAAGCATTGAACTTTTCTTGTTTAACAATAAAATTATCAAATTCATCCAAGCATTGGCTAGCAGACTTATTACGAGGAATATCACCTTCATCAAATCTATAGAGAGAATTTACGTTTACTACCTATGTCGGGTTATTAAGACCATGTGTTTCTTCAATAGGTGGTAAATTCTTAACATCTTCAGCTGTAATACCTTTTTCTTTCATAGATTTCTTTGCCTCTTGCATATCTCCAGGACTGAGAAATAGAATACCCCTTTTCTTCGGAGTTGGCTTAGGAGTTGGTTCAGGAAGTGTCCAATCATTATCATTACTTAACATATTATTCAATATCAATTCAGCTTGTTCAAGAGTCCTTTCCCTGAAAACAACCAGCACAACTATCCAGGTGGTCTCTGGAAGCATCGGTTAGTCCATTATAAAAGATATCAAGTATTTCATTTTTCTTGAGAGGATGATCAGGCAAAGCCTTTAGTAATCGTAGAAGCCTCCCCCAAGCTTGTGGGAGACTCTCTTCCTCAATTTGCACAAATTATATATTTCCCTTAAGGCAGCTTGTTTCTTATGAGTGGGGAAATATTTAGCAGAGAAGTAATAAATCATATCCTGGGGACTATGCACACAACCAGGATCAAGAGAATTAAACCATGTTTTAGCATCACCCTTTAATGAGAACAGAAATAACTTAAGGATATAGTAGTAACGAATTTTTTCCTCATGAGTGAATAGGGTGGCTATATCATTCAATTTAGTAAGATGTGCCACAACAGTTTCAGATTCATAGCCATAAAAAGGATCAGATTCAACCAAAGTAATTAACTCTGGGTCGACAGAGAAATCATAATCCTTATCAGAAATACAGATAGGTGAAGTAGAAAAAGCAGGGTCATATTTCATTCCAGCATTCAAAGATTTTTCTTCCATCTTAGCTAACAGTTTCTTAAGATCATATCTATCTTTGCAAGCTAAAAGATCTCTAGCAGTTTCTTCATGCATAACATAACCCTCAGACAATTCATATCTAGGGGAGAATCTTCATCATCACTTTCATCAATATTATCAGTTTCAATAATTTCATTCTCTCTAACCCTAGCAAGTTGTTCATCAAGAAATTCACCTAATGGCACAGTATTATCAAGCATAGAAGTAGTTCATCATAAGCATCATGCATAGTAGAGGTGGCATCATCAATAATGTGACATATCAGAATCAATAGCAGGAGTTGGTGTCGCAAGTTTACTCAAAACAGAAGGTGAATCAAGTGAAGAGCTAGATGGCAGTTCCTTACCTCTCCTCGTAGTTGAGGGAAAAAAATTGGTTCTTTCATCTTTCAAGTTCCCCATAGTGATCAACAGATATAAATCCCAAGTGACTCAAAGAATAGAGCTATGCTCTCCGGCAACGACTCCAAAAAATAGTCTTGATAACCCACAAGTATAGGGGATCGCAACAGTTTTCAAGGGTATAGTATTCAACCCAAATTTATTGATTCGACACAAGGGGAGCCAAAGAATATTCTCAAGTATTAGTAGTTGAGTTGTCAATTCAACCGCACCTGAAATACTTAATTTCTGCAGCAAATTAATATGGAAGTAACGGTAACGGTGGCAAAAGTAACAGTATTGGTTTTTGTAGTAATCGTAACAGCGGCAACTAAAAAGTAACTAAGCAAAGATCAATATGTGAAAAGCTCGTAGGCAATGGATCAGTGATGTATAATTATGTCGGATGCGATTCCTCATGCAACAGTTATAACATAGGGTGACACAGAACTAGCTCTAGTTTGTCAATGTATTGTAGGCATGTATTCTGAATATAGTCATACATGCTTATGGAAAAGAACTTGCATGACATCTTTTGTTCTACCCTCCGGTGGCAGTGGGGTCCTATTGGAAACTAAGGGATATATTAAGGCCTCCTTTTAATAGAGTACCGTACCAAAACATTAACACTTAGTGAACACATGAACTCCTCAAACTACGGTTATCACCGGGAGTGGTCCCGATTATTGTCACTTCGGGGTTACCGGATCATAACACATAGTAGGTGACTATTGACTTGCAAAATAGGATCAAGAACTCACATATATTCATGAAAACATAATAGGTTCAGATCTGAAATCATGGTACTCGGGTCCTAGGGACAAGCATTAAGCATAGTAAAGTCATCGCAACATCAATCTTAGAACATAATGGATACTAGGGATCAAACCCTAACAAAACTAACTTGATTACATGATAAATCTCATCCAACCCATCACCATCCAGCAAGCCTACAATGGAATTACTCACGCACGGCGGTGAGCATCATGAAGTTGGTGATGGAGGAACGTTGATGATGACGATGGCGATGGATTCCCCTCTCTAGAGCCCCGAACGGACTCCAGATCAGCCCTCCCAAGAGAGATTAGGGCTTGGCGGCGGCTCCGTATCGTAAAACGCGATGAATCCTTCTCTCTGATTATTTCTCCCCGAACATAAATATATAGAGTTGGACTTGACGTC